>NC_081769.1:102500-172500 GCF_963082965.1 Carassius carassius | reverse complement strand
GAGCCACGAGACACGACTGAAACGTCCAGCTGATCATCTAGATCAGTGGTTCCCAAACTTTTCCATTCCACGACCCACCTAGACAAGTGTAATCTATTTCATGACCCACCACAATATTTGAGGAAAAAAAAGGTTGATATTACTTTAAGCCTAATCTTACTTAAAAGTTTGATGACAGAAATGAAGTATTTAAGAAAAAAAAACTTTTTATTTTAGAGTAGGCCTACACCTGAAAAAAATCACTATTAATATTTAAGTTTTAATTTTTGTTTACAGACTTTAGAATATGTAGTGTCCATAAAAACGTTAAACAGGCTCACTCCAGTGAACTGTAATCTGCGCTGCTGTGTTTTGTTGCAGAAAATGCATTCACGATCCTTCCGTGTGTGTCGGTGAGAACGGAGCACAATCCAACACTTTTTTTAGAAAAAGCATAAGAAGCAAAGCAGAACTATCTAAAACTGTTTGGAGATTAAAATAATTGTGAAATAGGTAAAAAATAATAATAAACATGTGTCTCGTTTTAAATAAACAAAAAAAAAAAAAACTGGATGACATTAAGTTCAGGCAGAAATTTATTTTAGCAATGGTTAAATTAATGTTCAGCAATATCTTCAAAAGATTTCTGAACTTTGGCAAATTTTTCTCTAAAAAGAGATGATACGTCAAGGAGTATTGCATTATTTTTTTGTGCATTTTGTTATGTGGAAATGTTTAAATCTTGTAGTGTTACAATTAACCCTGCGTTTGTGCACTGCTCACCCTGTACATGTGAAATGCTTTTTACAAACCGTTTCCCGAACGAAAAAAGTGCACAGAGCTCAAACGGACGATAGAAATGAATGAACATGGCCTACCTGAAACCGTTTTCGTAACATTTGTTTTCTGGTGTATGCAATCTCATGCGGAATATAGTGTATTGAAGTGAGCAAGTTTTTCTCTTTTAATAATGCGGACCGATTGAACCTTTTAATGACATTGCTCTGAGACCTTCACTGTTATTACAACTCGTGCGCGCCCGCGCTTCAAAACACGCAAAGCACGCGGACTTAATTGCAATTCGAAAATCACACTAAGGATATTGCAGTCCTTATTAATGTTGGTGGGCTATATCATTGTGACGAGTGGGTTCCCGGTTCCCGCCTCCTCCTTCCCGTGATTGAGAAGTTTTTAATGTGTTAGACTGGTGCCGAAGCCTGGGAGGAAGGAGGGACGCGCTGCCGAAGATCCCTCGGCACTGAGGTGAATCCGCAGTGCCATCGAGCAGGGCGAAGGAGGATGCTCGAGGCGGTGGGCTGGAGTGAGTTGCCGGGGAGACGGACGCTCCTCTTTTGTATCCTTCCGATCTCCTCCGTGGTTCTCGAGACTGGTGAGTCGAGCAGGTGTCGCTCAATTCCAATCACTCCACCGGCCTCGCACCGTTCCCACTCGTCACTTTCGTGCAGCCCTAGACTGAACTGTGTGTGTGTGTGTCATTGAAACGCAAATTTAGCTGCAGCCAAGTGACTTTGTGCGACCCACCTTGTTCCATTCTGTGACCCACAAGTGGGTCGCGACCCACAGTTTGAAAACCCCTGATCTAGATCATCCACTAACTGACCTTTACAACCGGATTCATTTATATATTTACTTCACAATAATAATAATAAATGAATGAATAAAGTAGAAGGAAGTGCATCGCTCAGTGGTATGAATGTCCATGATGTGGAGTGGATGTGTGACTGTGTGTGACAGGTGTGTGGTTCTCTCAGGAAAACATGTCAGTGTGAAGCAGCAGCTGAAGTCAGAACCGTACCCTCACTCAAACAGAACTAGCTCTGTTCACACAGCTTGGCTGGAGTGCAGTGTTGGTTCGGTTATGGAAAGCAGTCATCATGATCATTAAAAACTAAATGCTGCATGAAGGAAGCGATGCCATATTACCCACTGATCTGTTCTGAGAGAAGCATGACAGGAGACTGGAGACGAACACTAACACTGGCACATTCTAAACAAAGCTCCATATTCACATGACCAAGGGTTTATGCTGGCATGTTGTTTCATCGCTCTCACACAGACACTGCCACCAGCTTCATCTCATGAGGACACTCGTCCAGATGACCAGTGCTCTGCAATCATTCACCATGAGGCTTGATGTTACACTGCAGAGTCATCACTACAGGAGGGTGCACATATAAAACAGCACCACACACAGATAAGAGCTTCTGATTGGCTGAGAAGAGTCTGTGTAAAACAACAGAAGAGATTTTACACTGATCTCTGTCAGCTCATGATCTTCGGTACTCGAGTATTAATACAACTAAACACGTACATGTCATTTGGCACTACAGTAAATGTTAGACAGACGTTCGTATGCTCTGACTGCAGGACAGATGATATGGATCATCAGAGGGGTCAGAGGTCAGACTCACCCTGGAATGACTGTCGGGCTCTCTCCACCAGCTCCTCGATGGGGTAACTGGCCAGGTCTCCCCGGGCATGTTTGGTTTTGCAGTACGTGCAAGCGTTCAGACAGCTGTGGGAGAGAGAGAGAGAGGATCATAATCACCAGGATATACATCAGCACACATACACATGCCTGAACACTGAGGATTGGCTCCAGATGAACCTCCTGTGCACGTCAGATTTCACTAACAAAACCAACAGAAGTTATGCTTTGCATAAATAACTTAATTTAAGGAACATTAAGCTGCTTTTGTTCTTTTGATTTTGCTGTGAAATAGGACCTGGATCTGGAGTCTCACTGCATCATTAGACGTGTTCATTTTGTTAATGAAAACCATGACTAAAATTAGTAATTGACAAACGTTTCCATTCCATGACAAAGACGAGACGACACTCACATCACTAAACACTAACTCTGACCATCAGTTTTCATGCTTGCGGTTGCCAGATTCTTAAATCCCCCAATCAGAGTCTCTCTCTTATAAACAGCCAGTGTTTTACTTTATCTTTCTGATCTGAAAACATCCACAAACATGTAAGCATTAGTTTCTCTCTACTGAGATCATCTTCTGATATGAAAGTGTCATCCAGTCAGTGTGTTTATTCACATGGCTTTCTGTGCTGTTAGCGGAGACTAAATCTTGCATTAGACCTGCTCACTGATGAACTGTAATGAATCCAAACACAACAATTTTACTAGACTAACATCCTTAGACTTTTACTCCGCTAAAACTAAAGAACAGGATAGGGGGACTAAAAAAATCATTTGTGACCCGGGAGCACAACAGTGGTCTTAAGTCACTGGGGTATATTTGTAGGAATAGCCAAAAAAAAAAAAAAAAAAAAAAACTTGTTTGGGTCAAAATGATACATTTTTATTTTATGCCAAAAATCATTAGGATATTAAGTAAAGATCAAGTTCATGAAGATATTTTGTAAATTTCCCACCTTAAGTAAATATATTTAAACTATTTATAATTAATATATTAATATATTTTTGATTAGTAATATGCATTGCTAAGAACTTCATTTGAACAACTTTAAAGATGATTTTCTCAATATTTAGATTTTTTTGCTCCCTCAGATTCCAGATTTTCAAATAGTTATATCTCAGACAAATATTGTCCTCCTAACAAACCAGACATCAATGGAGAGATGATTTATTCAGCTTTCAGATGATACATACATCTGTTTCGAAACATTGACCCTTATACCTGCTTTTGTGCTCCAGGGTCACATTTAACAGGACTGAAAGGAAGACTGAATTTGTTGATAATGAAAATGCATTGGGATCAGCATTCATAGATATTCTGAACTCTGTTGGGGTTAGACGACACGTGTCAGGACCTCAATGATTCTTACTGTCGAAATCATACTCTAGATACGGGATCCTCAAATCTGGCCCAGGGATCCACTTTCCTGCAGAGTTTAGCTCTAACCCTAATCAAACACACCAGATCATGCTAATCAATGTCTTCAGGATCATCAGAAGATCAGAGTTAGATGGGATTGATTAGGGCTGGAGATAAACTCTGCAGAGCATTGGCCGTCCAGGACGAGATCTGAGGAACCCTGCTCTAGATTTAACACTGTCAGATGGAAATGCTGCTTTAACACAACCAGTATTGGATAAAGAGCTATCTTTATAAAGGTGACTTGACTGAATTAAAAGTATCCACCACTTTACTCCTCACTGGGCCAGACAACAGCAAAACACAGAAAACAGCACCAATGGAAGTCAAAGCCCTACCTAAACTTAAGTTTGTTGTTTTCTTTCACACGTTTGGCTGAGAGGTAAAGAGTCTGTTATCTATGCATTTCTGAGCACTGATCGATAAGTGTCTGACAGGACGTTTAGCTGTTTGTTTGCTGATGGAGCTCCAGCAAGAGCTGAGCGGACAGGAGCTCTGAGCCTGGAGCGTGTATGGCCTTTCATCAGCGCTCCTTCACACAGCTATAGAGCCGAGTCAGGAGCGTCCAGGACCTCAGAGGAGAGAGTCAGGAGCGTCCAGGAGCTCAGAGCAGAGAGTCAGGAGCGTCCAGGAGCTCAGAGCAGAGAGTCAGGAGCGTCCAGGACCTCAGAGGAGAGAGGAGCGTCCAGGAGCTCAGAGATGAGAGTCAAGAGCATCCAGGAGCTCAGAGCCGAGAGTCAGGAGCGTCTAGGAGCTCAGAGGAGAGAGTCAGGAGCGTCCAGGAGCTCAGAGCCGAGAGTCAGGAGCGTCCAGGAGCTCAGAGCCGACAGTCAGGAGCGTCCAGGAGCTCAGAGGAGAGAGTCAGGAGTGTCCAGGAGCTCAGAGCCGAGAGACAGGAGCGTCCAGAAGCTCAGAGGAGAGAGTCAGGAGCGTCCAGGAGCTCAGAGGAGAGAGTCAGGAGTGTCCAGGAGCTCAGAGCCGAGAGTCAAGATCGTCCAGGAGCTCAGAGATGAGAGTCAAGAGCGTTCAGGAGCTCAGAGATGAGAGTCAAGAGCATCCAGGAGATCAGAGCCGAGAGTCAGGAGCATCCAGGAGAACAGAGCCGAGAGTCAGGAGCGTCCAGGAGCACAGAGCCGAGAGTCAGAAGCGTCCAGGAGCTCAGAGCCGAGAGTCAGAAGCGTCCAGGAGCTCAGAGCCGAGAGTCAGGAGCATCCAGGAGCACAGAGCCGAGAGTCAGGAGCATCCAGGAGCTCAGAGCCGAGAGTCAGGAGCATTCAGGAGCTCAGAGCCGAGAGTCAGGAGCGTCCAGGAGCTCAGAGCCGAGAGTCAGGAGCGTCCAGGAGCTCAGAGCCGAGAGTCAGGAGCGTCCAGGAGCTCAGAGATGAGAGTCAGGAGCGTCCAGGAGCTCAGAGGAGAGAGTCAGGAGCGTCCAGGAGCTCAGAAGAGAGTTAGGAGTGTCCAGGACCTCAGAGACGAGTCAGGAGCGTCCAGGAGCTCAGAGGAGAGAGTCAGGAGCGTCCAGGAGGTCAGAGGATAGAGTCAGAAGCTCAGAGGAGAGAGTCAGGAGCGTCCAGGAGCTTAGAGACGAGTCAGGAGCATCCAGGAGCTCAGAGACGAGTCAGGAGCGTCCAGGAGCTCAAAGGAGAGAGTCAGAAGCATCCAGGAGCTCAGAGGATAGAGTCAGGAGCTCAGAGGAGAGAGTCAGGAGCGTCCAGGAGCTCAGAGACGAGTCAGGAGCGTCCAGGAGCTCAGAGGAGAGAGTCAGAAGCATCCAGGAGCTCAGAGGATAGAGTCAGGAGCTCAGAGGAGAGAGTCAGGAGCGTCCAGGAGCTCAGAGACGAGTCAGGAGTGTCCAGGAGCTCCGAGGAGAGAGTCAGGAGCGTCCAGGAGCTCAGAGGAGAGAGTCAGGAGCGTCCAGGAGCTCAAAGGAGAGAGTCAGGAGCATCCAGGAGCTCAGAGCCGAGAGTCAGGTGCGTCCAGGAGCTCAGAGAGAGTCAGGAGCGTCCAGGAGCTCAGAGATGAGAGTCAAGAGCGTCCAGGAGCTCAGAGCCGAGAGTCAGGAGCGTCCAGGAGCTCAGAGGAGAGAGTCAGGAGCGTCCAGGAGCTCAGAGCCGAGAGTCAGGAGCATCCAGGAGCTCAGAGCCGAGAGTCAGGAGCATCCAGGAGCTCAGAGCCGAGAGTCAGGAGCGTCCAGGAGCTCAGAGGAGAGAGTCAGGAGTGTCCAGGAGCTCAGAGCCGAGAGTCAGGAGTGTCCAGGAGCTCAGAGCTGAGAGTCAAGATCATCCAGGAGCTCAGAGATGAGAGTCAAGAGCGTCTAGGAGCTCAGAGGAGAGAGTCAGGAGCGTCCAGGAGCTCAGAACCGAGAGTCAGGAGCGTCCAGGAGCTCAGAGCCGAGAGTCAGGAGTGTCCAGGAGCTCAGAGCCGAGAGTCAGGTGCGTCCAGGAGCTCAGAGATGAGAGTCAGGAGCGTCCAGGAGCTCAGAGACGAGTCAGGAGCATCCAGGAGCTCAGAGCCGAGAGTCAGGAGCATCCAGGAGCTCAGAGGAGAGAGTCAGGAGCGTCCAGGAGCTCAGAGCCGAGAGTCAGGAGCGTCCAGGAGCTCATAGACGAGTCAGGAGCATCCAGGAGCTCAGAGGTGAGAGTCAGGAGCGTCCAGGAGCTAATAGGAGAGAGTCAGGAGCATTCAGGAGCTCAGAGAAGAGTGTCATGAGCGTCCAGGAGCTCAGAGGAGAGAGTCAGGAGCGTCCAGGAGCTCATATAAGGAGCTTCTCCTTCCTGAAGCGCTGTGAGCGGAGCTGAGCCACGTCTGTGAGCCTCATTACAGCTCCTGAAGCTCAACACAGTTTAACACAAACACACAACCACATCATGTGTAGACATTGATGAACACGCTTACATCTGCTCCAGTCTACCCTCATCACTGCTCATTTAGTCTTCATTTAGTCCTGTGTCAAATCTCCTTTTAGTTTTGACCATGTCAAATTTTCTTTTACCATAGGCTTTTATTTCTTTGTCTTTTGTTTTCCAGTTTTACCAACGTCTGGTAAATTTTAGTCTAGTTTCAGCAAGTGCACACTTTGTCATATTTTAGTCATTCTGACAATCACAATTATTTTATGGTGATTTGAGAATCAGAACTCTTGCACTTTCACAAATCGGCACACATCCAGAGAACGTAGACTTAAACACATGATTTATTGATCTCATCGTTTCCTGATTGATTATCTGGAATATAATCACACTCTCTACATTAGAAAAACAAAAACAGTGAAATTCCTGACATTAATTCCAATAACTACCAATTATATTCTTGTCTTTCTATTAAAACAACAAAAAAACTTTTTTGAAGGAGATCTGATGCAAATTTAGCAGCAAATAGCGCAAACGTCCACCTGAACCATCACAGAACACAGAGCGAGGCCAAGCGGCATTCTGGGTAATCCTGCTTACACAGATCCAGGAGAATGTTGCGTCAGTAGTAATAGAGCGAGAGATAATGAACAGAGATGGCTGACAGTAAGTGCAGCGCTTGAAGGGTTTGAAGTGTATTTCAGTCATGTTACAGGATCCCAGGACCGGTCAGAGCTGCACTTTCTCTGCGTTCATCACACCAGCACCAGACGCTTTAATCCACACGTCCATCTGAGCTGAGATTCATGCACACTTCAGCAGATCTACAGCCTTCAGTGCATCATTGTGTATTAATGCAGGTGCTGCGTGATCTCATTATCGATAGATCCACAAGCGCAGGAACAAGACACTTGCCATCACCAGGAGCTCTGGGTTTCTGCAGGTGTATATTAAAGTATATTAAAGACTTTCTGCTCTGATTTAAAACCTTTTTAGGCCTTGCTTAATCTGAGGAATGGCAAATCAAGACTTTTTAGGACGCTCAGAAACACACCACAAGATCTGTTGATAGCAGCTAGTGCCACACTTGTAGAGCTCCTCAACGAGTCTGAACACTGGATATCGAGGGAGCTGACACAACTATAGCTAGAGGTCGACCGATGTATCGGTTTTGCGGGTTGTGTCCGTTGCTGGAGCGGGGTCAGGGTTCATTATACAGTGTGAGAGCGGCCTCTAGTGGCTGAATCACTGACAGCACGAGCCGTGTGTTTAGACAGGGAATAGAATTGTAACATTTTCATCTAAACATTTGTCTTTCTGTGGCTCTAATAAAGTCTGTATACTTCATTTATAGAATTATAATATAGATCGCTCTTTCAGTTTGCTCCATTTTTCAAACACTGAACTTCAAACTCTTTGCCTCACTGTTCATTCTTGAAGTAAACTTGTGTCCGTTTGGTGAATAAATAAACTGTTTTAGACCGCTGCTGAAGTTGAACGAGACCCCTCCGGAGTGTGTGAGTGTGTGTGTGACACTGGTGAGTTCTCCTGGACTCAGCGCTGCTCTTTTATTCTGATTAGATAATCATTAAGTGTTCAATAAAAGAAGCAGTTAAAGTATGAGTATACATTGTGCTGGGATAATCGTAGGGCTCTATGATTTCTGTGACGCAGAAAATGCGGACGGAGTTCAGTCATATAAACAGAATTCACAGTTTAATGCGGAATGTCACGGAATTTGATCAAATTTAAAATAAATGAATCAAAAGTAGGTCATTACACAAATCAAATCACAATATGGACTAGTATCTGTAACTATTAAGCCGCAAAATTCGATTAAAATTTGAATCCTGCATGTTCTGCGCGTCTCTGTTAATGAATTGCGCAGATGTGCGGTTTACACACACGCACACACACAGAAACGTCTGTGTTGATCGTGGTGATTTCAGCGTCTGTCGCCTCACTAAATGAGGACATAAACACATGAACAACATCTCCAGAACTGCTCTGAGAATCACTTCATGAGCATCTGACCGTATGATTTGAGCAAAACTAGCATTGTATCACATACACAGAACTGTAAAGGTGTTCATGGCAACCCGTCAAAATAAAAGTCTGGTTTGATTTTCAGTAGAACGTTCATAGCCTACTACTAAATAGAATCAAACATTTTTTAAGGAAAAAACACACAATATTTCTTCCATGTTTTAACTGTAATAAAGTAAATCCCATTTGTTTGCAAAACAACAAAAAAATTTGCTTAATTTTCAGTAATTAAAAGATAAATTATGTTAATGTAAAAAAATGTAAATAAACAACACAGAATTTTTTAGGGGAAAAGTCATAAGGCTTCTTTAAGAAAAAAAAGAAAAAGAAAGTTGTTGCATGCATTCAAATAATTAGACATGCTAAAACACAAAATTTGGTGGTAAGATAATGGTGATAAAAAATAAAACATTTCATAGTGCCATAAACAATTTTTGTTAAACTTTTATTAAATTGATGTGACAATCATGATCAATGATTTATAAGTTTTATGGTTTTAATTAATTAGACTTGCTTTTTGATAAATAAACTTTCATTTAAATATTAAAATAGTGGGGGGGGGGGGGGGGGGGGCAGAAAAATTAAAACAGAAATAACAGAATTTGGAAAAAAAATAAGAGATTTCATAGGCCCCTATTAAAGTGTGGTGATTTCAACATTTACTATTACTATTATTATTATTACTACTACTACTAGTATGGTTCAGGTCATTTTTATTTTTTTAAAGCACTATTTTAGTTTTTGTTCACTAACAATTTTTAAAACTATCGGTTAATTATTCAGTATCGGTTAGTGTGGTCCAAACTAGCTATCGGTATCGGCAAAATCCACTCGGTCAACCACTAACTACAACTCTTTAGTGCACAAAAGTAAAACAAACAATATCCTTAACATCCACTGTTACTATGTATTATTACAGCTATGAACTGCAAAATAAATGTACCAAAGGGTGGAGTTTAATTCACTAAAGCTTTGACATTAACCCTCTGGAGTCGACAAACACGGATACGTGTTTTGTGGCATCTTCTCCTGATAACCTCATAAAACTTAGATTACACTTTTTTGATCGTACAGATAAGAGCAATACATCAATTGAAACTGTAAAGGGTCTAGTTTTCTTTGTGTAAAGACATAAAACTTTGTGAACAACTTGGTCTGCGGTGATCATTTAGACACGCGTCATAAAAATGAACTGTAACTCAGTGAATACTCAACGAAGAGACATGAGAGATATATCTATAGAAAGCCTGACATGTCTACTTTTAAACTAAAAAACTGCCGAAAACAGATATTCTGTGATAAAGTAATCCATATGAAAACAACGCGATGTCCGTTTTTCACGTCTCTCTTCATTATATCTAATGTGACCACGCCCTCGCGCTGAACGCTCTATTCAAATTTTAATGTTTCACTGAAGCTTGAATACGCCCACACAACAGAAGACAACACAGCCATACTGTTCTTCAAGTTCTTTTTATTTTACTGTTTGCTTCGCGATGAGAGGAATAAGATATAATTCACCCCAAAAAGATGTGGTGTGATGTGATGTGGTTGAGGATTTGAGATTTGGATTTCCTCAGAAAAAAAAAGAATGAAGTGAGTGAGTGACGTGACATTCAGCCAAGAATGGTGACCCATACTCAGAATTCATGCTCTGCATTTAACCCATCCAAAGTGCACACACACAGCAGTGAACACACACACACTGTGAACACGAGATTCAAACCCACAATCCTAGGGTTAGGAGTCAAACTCTCTAACCAATAGGCCACGACTCCCCCAAATGAATGAAGCACTTTATTCAGCAGAGATCATAAACATGAATAAGTCTCTTTAGTATTAACCCTCTGGAGTCTAAGGGTATTTTTGGGGCCTGGAGAAGTTTTGTCATGCCCTGACATTTGTGCTTTTTTCAGTTTCTTATAAATATCTAAATTGCTAAAGTCTAATCTCACTGTAATCAGCACAAACTGGGCTATAATAATATGTGAGCAGCATGTATGTACATTATTGTGTTTTTGAGAAAAAAAAATGTTATGCGTGGTTAGTGAAAAACTAAAAATGTTAAAACACTTGAATAAGGCAATAAAACACATACAGAACAATGGTTCCCGGGATTTTTGAGAACTGGAGCTTGTAGCCTAAAATTTTTCTTTCTAAATTATGTGAAAACTTACAGAAAACAATATATTGATATAAATTTTATAAGACACTTTTTGTTGGTAAAAGTCATATGCGAGTAGGCGTCAACTATCATGAATATCATTGTGATTTACACCTGAGAAGACAAAGGCCTGCATAATGAGCTGCATAATGAGCTGCATAATGAGCTGCATAATGAGCTGCATAATGAGCTGCGTAATGAGCTGCGTAATGAGCCATTCAGTCATCTGTGTCACTGAGAGGGAGGAGTTACAAGAAAGAATGTGAGGACAAAATAAATTATATAATTTTATGTTTGTTAGGAACAACAAAAGCTGACTTTCAAAGCTGAATTTTTTAACATCATTACTCGGCACACACACTGATTTTCTACAAAAAAAAAAAAAATTATATATATATATATATATATATATATATATATATATATATATTGTTATTAGTATCATTATTATTATTATTATTATTAATATTTTTTTATGAATTGAAAGAACAGCATTGTTTGTTACATTTGTTACTGTTACATTTATTTGTTACATTTATATTATTTATATCAAGCTTTTGAATGGTATAGTATTGCATATTGTTATTGAAACTTAATAATATTTCACTTGATTATACATTTAGTCAGGAATTATAGTTTGGAAAAAGTCTAACTAGTAAAACGTTTACACGTTATGTGAAAACTAGTACAAGTATATAAATAAATAAAGAGAGACTTACTCATGTTTATGATCTCTGCTGAATAAAGTGCTTCATTCTTTTTTTCTGAGGAAATCCAAATCTCAAATCCTCAACCACATCACATCTTTTTGGGGTGAATTATGTCTTATTCCTCACATCGCGAAGCAAACAGTAAAATAAAAAAAACTTGAACAGTCTCGCTGCTTTTTCTTCTGTTATGGGCGTATTCAAGCCGCGCGCTTCAGTTTGAATCTGAATAGAGCGTTCAGCGCGGGGCGTGGTCACATTAGATATAATGAAGGGAGACATGAAAAACGTCATGACATGAAAACATGATGACATCGCGTTGTTTTCATATGGATTACTTTATCACAGAATATCTATTTTCGGCAGCAACATGTTCACATTTTACTATAGTTCCTGACTAAATGTATAATCAAGTGAAACATTATGAAGCTTCATTCACATAATTAAATGTTTCACAATACCAGTTTTTTTATTTTTTATTTTTTATGTTCTATTATTATTATCTACCATTGTTATTATTCTTTTATGTTCAATATATACTTTGAAAATGCCAGGTATGTGATGTTCATTTACACATTTCTACATGACACAATACCAGTCAAAAGCTTTTGAACATTACGATTTTTCCTGTTTTCTAAAGAACTGAACTTCTGCTCACCAGGCCTGCATTTATTTGATCCAAAATACATAGTTACATTTCCTAAAGCAGTAATATTGTGAAATATTTTTACTATTTAAAATAACTGCTTTCTATTTGAATACAAGTAACAATTTAATTTATTCCTGTGATCAAAGCTAAATTTTCAGCATCATTACTCCAGTCTTACTCCAAGTGTAACAATATACTGTACACTATACCATTCAAAAGCTTGGAATCAGTATATATAGAATTTAAGACTTTTATTTAGCACATACATGATAAATACAATAATCATGTAACAAACTATGCTGTTCTTTCAATTCACCAAAACAGAAATAAAATAAAAATGTGTGTGTATGTGTTCACGGTGTGTGTGTTCACTGCTGTGTGTTTGCACTTCGGATGGGTTAAATGCAGAGCACAAAACTTCACTTTTCACTAACTTCTCCAGGCCCCCAAACCCCCTATACCTCTGAGGGTTAGCAACAGAAGATAGGGGAAGAGTTTTCTCCTCCTTGTTGAATTCGGTTTATTCTGCTCTCATAACTATACAATGTTTTAGCATTAGCATTCATCATTGTTCTCTGCTCCTGTGACCCGTCAGAACAGAGCTGAAACCCGGTTGAGGTCGTTCTGCTCTATTCTCACGGATAAACAGCTCATTGATGAGGCTCCAGAGGTTCAGTTCTCTCCACACAGACGACACAGAATATCAGAGTCTGATTAGACACCTGCAGTAAATAACTTCTTAATTACTTCTGCTGAAAGCTGCTCGCCGCGGCTGCGTGTGCCTGTCATTAATTACACCAGCGATACATACGGACAATATACTTCATCACAGCGCGGGGCTAACGGGCCCCTGGTGAGACTAACCCGCTTTACTCTTTGTTACCTGTTCAACAGTCCTGTGACAGAAAGACAATGCTGAGAGCTCCCCGGACGCTCCCCGCTCCCTCCATTTATTAATCTGAGCCCCGCAAGTGAGACGCAGCAAAATTACGCTGACCCCCGCCAGCGAGCAGACGCCCATGAGGACGGGTCAGACACGATAACAGCTCACAGGAGCGCGGTGAGATGGGGGCTTGTTTGGGGTTTACTTAAGAGCGTAATTAAAGAAGTTTGAAACGAGTAGCACAGCTCTGCCAGCGGTTCATCATTGTGTTTGAAGGACGGAGGAAAGTCAGCAGACAAAGCCTCAGATAGAGACAAAAACTGATCCACACTGCAGTGCTACGACACTCAGAACCTTTGCAGAACATCACTGAAGAATCAAACAGCTATAGGAGAGGGTTTTCCTCAACCAACTGCAGAAACACAGGAAAAACCTCAAGCAGTATTCACAGAGGGCCGTCTGAAAGACTGAAAGACGAATGAACAAAGAGCCGAGTTTGTCTTCAGTGTCTGCAGGGAATCTGAGAGATGCATTATGTTCTTCTCCATTAATTGGACCCAGTTTATAAGAGTAACTTTTATTAAGAGCAGAGCAGGCTGAGCTAAAAGACAAAGCTGTATAAATGGACTGTCAACATCCATGTCCAAGTGATCAAGCAGATCATATGGGCAGAGAAGAGACTAAGACTGTAAACAATCAGACACATGGAGCATAGCCCAAAGTAAAACACAAGGCAAAACAGGACAGTTTGAGGAAAGGTTCCAGGTGCTCTCCGATCTGAAGCAGGAAGAGCTCTTCAATGATGTTTGGCTCAGTTCTAGATGCTCTGTGTGTGTTTGTGTTTTCCTCTCTTACTCCCAAACAGCACATTCAATCCCTAACGGAGGACATTCAAGCATCTCGGTGATGCTTCATTTGCTGACAGCTTTGTCTTCACCGTATTCTTTGTATTTGTGTCACTGAAGTAATCTCAGGTTTTCCATAACGGCATGTTTACCGTCCCCAACACCATCGTACGCGTGCAGGTTTAGCTCTTACTACTTTCCTGCAGTTGCCAAAGCTCTTGAATGCTCCTACAATAACCCTGAAACAGGTGACTAATCAAACACAAGTAAATGAATGAAAGTGATCAGGCAAATCATTGTTTCAGGTTCGGTTCAAGTAGACATCCTCACATTCACTTACTGTTCAACTTCACACTCAAATTATCAGACTGTTAATATTATCTGTAGTAAATAAAATTATCTTTGCTATTGGATTCAGTAAAGAGAGCTTTGGCTTGGCTTTGAATGGCTGGCTTCCCCATTTGGACTGTAGAGATGGTAACATTAGGAGAGGATGGATGACCGCTGTACGAGCTCATGCTGACCAAACGTACAGCCAGTGATCATCCAGACGGCCTGTGAATGAAGACCCTCTCTACCTCAGTAGAGGTACACGCTCCACAGCTGCTGGCCATCGTCACAGACTGACTGGTGAATCCTTCATCTGTGCTGAGCTCATGACCCAATCTCACAATAAACCCCACCGCATTCATAACAGCAGGAATAACTGCCTCGTATTCCCAGGTCAGCCGCGAGTCTTAAAGAGCTATTGTTTGCTGTCATCCGGCATCACCTCAGGGAATAGAGCTGTCCGACAGCAGAATCATTCAGAGAGCAGCCGTCCCTCCAGGGGCCCGAGGGCCCGAACATCAGGGGACGACACACACACGCTACAAGACTACAATACCTGCTCATCTACATCAGCACACACAGAGAAACCCTGCCCTAGTTCTTCTCAAACACATGAGAAACTACTGCCAACAGCATGAGCTAAACCGTTTGGCCCCGGAAACAATGAACATAAATAATCCACTGAACAGGATTGTGAGATAATCCCTGAAAAATGGAGACGGAGCCTAACGGAGATGAAGATCCCTAACGCTCAGATTCATTCTGCTGCCCTGAGCAACACAGAACAAAACAGATCATATCATCAATCTCACAAAGCCACACATCAGACTACAGGCGTCTTCAGAGCCAATTCCTGACCTCAACACACACTCACTCACACACACACACACACACACACTACATTCAGACGCACCATTATCCTTCATATTATAAGCTTCACAGGCAAAACACATCAGGTACCATTTGTGAATTAGTTTATTATATTCACAACAGTCATAACATATTTAGATTATTGAGCATTTTTTTGTGCCCCCTTATCTTGAGTTTGGGAGTCATTCTTGTTAATTTTGGTGGTACTGTTGCCCCAAACCCCTATTCACAGACTCCCACTCATGTGTGTGTTATATAGAGTATAAACTGCCACATTCAGTGTCATTAAAGGGGTGGTAGATTGCGATTTCACTTTAACTTTAGATAGTGTGTAATGTCGCTGTCTGAGCATAAATGATACCTGTGTAAAGTGATGACGCTGAAAGTTCAAAGCAAACGGAGATAGAGTTTACATTGGATTTATTGGTGATGTCACAGACCCAGAAATGTACATAAAACATGTTTTGCTGCGGTGGAGAATAGGAAGAGTTTGAGTGGTTTGAGCCCCTGTCCTGTTGAGGTCCGGTCTACCCTCGGTCTGCGAATTCTTCCGAGGGAAGAGGTGTGCGATATGAATATTTCTGACTGTGGACGATAAAAATGAAAAAACAACAAAAAAAACCCTTTTGTTTTATACGTTTTATTTGCAAATAATACCATTTAAGTACAATTTAGTTGTTTACTGTTAGATTTGATTTAAGGTATATTTTGACCCCTACAGTAGGTGTTTATTTGTTTAGTTGTTTTTTTTTTTACTTCCATAATAATTTGGAAAGGGGGCACAACAACACAGTTCTGTTTAGGACACACATTGGCCAGCAGTGGCCCTGCATACATTAACATCCCCAGTGACCCTCTCATGGGACACTGCACTTATTCACAAAAGTAAAAAAAAATTGCATTTGCTTTAAAGCCCTTCTGGTTATTTAAATGTTTTATTTGTGTGCTGTTCAGACATGCGCTTTCTCTCTCTCTCTCCCTCTCTCTGAGCACACACAAAGCATGCGCATGAAGACGAAAAACCCTTCAAACAGCGCCTGATTACTGAAATAAGTTATGTTTTGTTTGAATACTGTCAAAAACAGAAGGTTTATGTATAGCCTCAGATGGTTATGTCTAAAATGAAACTAAACAACTGAAATTAACAGATGCATGTCTGTATATTAGATACGTGCAGGTCTTAAAGGGACAGTAGGCTACATGCTGTCGACTGTAATTAAAGGGATAGTTCACCCTAAAATGTCATTTCTGTCATTGTGTATTCACTCACATGTTGTCCCAAACCTACAGTATATTCATTTTTTTCTTGTGCTGCAGACAAAAAAAGATTGAAGAAGCTGATAACCAAACCGTTGCTGGTGCACATTAACTTTGATAGTAGGGGAAAAATACTCTGGAAGTCACTGTGAACCAGCAACTGTTTGGTTTTCACCTTCTTTCAAAATAAAGTTTATGTTTAGCAGAAGAAGAAAACTCATTTAGGTTTAAAACTATTTCTGTGTGGGTACATGAAGATATAAAAACAAAACACTAACCTATTTTAATTTTGGGGTGAATTACTCCTTTAAAGTTAATAAAACACCAAACACAAATAGAAAAATCAATCAATACTCTTGACTGAAAAACTTTGATCCTATTAAAGCAACAGTTTTAATGTACATTGTGTTTTATTTTTACTTTGTTAATTTTTTTTGAATGCTCCTGCTAAATACTATTGTACCTGCAAAACACTATTTTATTTGTGTATTATGTGTATTTGTAATGTGTATCTTTGTTCTATTTATTTCTTCTTTTTTTTATAAATAAAGATAAAATAATGACAAAGATTTTTATCTTCTCCCACTTTGGCCTACATATCCGCCATACTTTTTCATATTTTGTTACCTTAATGTAACAAGCTTTGTCTTTTTTACAGGGATATTAGTTATAATGCTCAAAAAGCTCGCAAAATAAAAAACAACATGACAAACTATCATGATAAAATCATGATATTTCTAAAAGAAAAATTGTTGTCATTGTCATTTTTGCCATATTGTACAAACAAATACACCCTACTCATCTCCACAACCATCACCCAACCATGCTACTGTTTAAATTGTTTTAACTTTAAACCTGTTGGTAGCTTTAAAGGCCGTGTTGCAGGGTTAATTTTTCAACGAATTTGTGCAATTTGCTTGTTGGTAATAAACATTTAAACTGTTATCCATTGTATTTTATGTTGTTGGGTATCACAAAACGGAATATAATATGAATTAAAGCTGCAAGCAGCGATTAACGGGCCCTCGCACCCATGCCCACCGGCAGCGAGTGGCTTTAGTAAAAAGGTGAACGGTGAGAGATATGCATTTAAAGTCATCAATATAAGTGAAATATATCAAAGTATATTCCATATATGTGTCAATCTTCCTGTTGCCAGCAGGTGGCGCTATCATTATAATGGAATATTGGCCTTCAGATATGTTCAGGCCAGGACTCTTATCGAACATGTGAAGTTTGGGGAAGATTGAACATTTTATGCCTGAGTTACAACAACTTCTCTTGTTGTGGCGAGACATCAAACTTTGTCACGGCGCCATGGACACGCCCTTTAACAAAAACTCAAGATCTACACGATTTAACATTGCACAGGCCTTTAGATTTGACTGACCACAAAAAATACATTAATGTCAAAATATTTCTAGGAGAAGTTTGTCGCAGCGCAAAATATGTCACTTCCTGTTGCCAGCAGGTGGCGTTATGACTATGACTGAATATAGGCATGTTGATCAGTTAAGGGCAGAAGTCTTATCTAACATGTGAAGTTTGGGGCAGATTGGACATTGTATGTCTGAGTTACAGCAACTTCCTTTTTCATGGCGAAACATCGAAATTTGTCAGGCCGCCATGGACACGCCCTTTAACGAAACCTCAAGATCTTCGCAATGTAACATCGCAAAGGCCTTTAGATTAAACTGACCAAGTTTGGTGTTGATATGAATAAATCTCTCGGAGAAGTTCGTTAAAGTACAACCCCTGAAAATGGCAAAAACAACACCAATTTTGCAGAGAAAATTAAAAATAACCGACTTCCTGTTGGGAGTCGAATTTCGTACCAAGAGACTTTTTTGTAGGTATTGGTGTGTTACATGTGTATACCAATTTTTGTACATGTAAATGAAACGTAGCTCGAGGTGCATTCCGTTGAAAGTGTATAGGTGGCGCTATCGAGCCATTTTGCCACACCCGATGGAATATTGGCCTTCAGATGTGTTCAGGCCAGGACTCTTATCACACATGTGAAGTTTGGGGAAGATCGGACATTTTATGCCTGAGTTATAACATCTTTTATTCCCATGGCGAGACATATAACTTCGTCACGGCGCCATAGACACGCCTTTTAATGAAAACTCAAGATCTTCACAATTTAACATCGCAAAGGCCTTTAAATTAGACTGACCAAATTTGGTGTTGATCTGTATAAATCTCTAGGAGGAGGTCATTAAAATACAACACATGGAAATGACAAAAATTGCACAAAATTTGCTCATAATATTAAAAATAACCGACTTCCTGTTGGGTTTTGAATTTTGAGTCTTTTTGTAGGTATTGGTGTGTTACATGTGTGTGCCAATTTTCGTGCATGTACGTGAAACATAGCTGGAAGGCTGTTGATTTTTTTTACCATAGGTGGCGCTGTCGAGCCATTTTGCCACACCCTCTTCTGAATCCTATATCAGATGAAAATTTTCACCAGGTTTGACGCCTGTGCAGATTTTCATGAATTTTTGAGCATGTTTAAGCCCTCAAAAATGCGATTCATTTTGGAGAACCGGAAGAATAATAATAAGAAACAGAGCAGATACAATAAGAAGAGATAAACGCTTAAAAACGCCCATATAGCTAGCATGAAGCCTTTTATTTCTAGATGACAAAGACATAGTTTACCAGTTCTACGACACTATGACAAAGGTTACCGGTACTTATCTGAACTAACGTCATGATCACTGCCACTAGATATAAAGAAAACGTTGATTTTTCACTCTGTGCTATCCAATGACAGTAAAAAATAAAATAAATATATGTGTCGTTATTGTGCACTGCTGCTCGTAGACTAGCTCCAGTGCTCATTGCTGCGATGCTAAATGATAGCAACTCACCAGGACACTTCAACTCTCCACTCATTCTCCTCGGACCATGCATTTAATTAGCTTTGACGGACATCAGTTCTTGGCAATTCCTCATTTGCCCTCTGCGGGCCATCAAACATGTTGGCTCTTGCAACCTCTTCCTCATCCCAGTCAGTCGCTATAGTTCTGATGCTGCGTTCCAGGCAGGTTTTTGAGTTCGTAATCACTATTTCATACCACGACTAACAACTTTGTACCATTCCAGGCAAGTAACGCCAAACTTTCTGAGCGCAAGGAAATGTAACTAGATTATTTATTTTACTGCAACATTACATTGACCTAAAATCGTTTTTTCAATGTGTACCACTTGCATAAACACTGCATCCGTAAGCAGTATTATCTATGAACATGAACATTGAATAACTCGATTTTTATTAACATTAACAAAGATTAATAAATTGTGTAATAAATGTATTGTTCATTGTTCATTTATGTTTCGTTAATACATTAATGTTAACAAATGGCATCTTATTGTAAAGTGTTACCATTAATATTTATCCATCATACTGTTGAACTTGACAGTATTTTCTCTCTTGTTATTTCATAAGAGCTTCAAAGAAGACGGAGAAAGCCAGAGTCTTGTGCCCTGCGTTTATCAGTATCAATATTATGCTCGTTGGGTGAAAAAGAAAAGCTCAAAGTAAAAAATCATTTGACTGATATCTTCCCCACCTCAAGGTTTCTATAGATATCACGATATATCGACATTGTGAATTCTTATGGCCACAATAACCGTGACATGAAAAATCTAATATAGTGACAGCTCTTGTGTAGCCTATAGACAGACATTTTTCCAAACATGGACGTGCATGTGGTTGCGGTGCTGTATTAAAGCTTTACTCAGGATAAAACAGTATATTAAAAGCTAACAGAAACAGTAACATTTATAAATAACAGTGTATCTAAAAGTTTGAGACAACAAAAAACAAAAAAAACATACGAGTAAAAGCCATGTTTGCACAGGTTCTGTGCGATCCTCTCTGCATCACAATCGGGCTCAAATTGATAAGCAATATTAATGACACCGTTGTTTAAAATTCAACCGGAGCAAATGCTGCTGAGGTGAAGGGGCGGGACATTTAGACACACATTAGAAGAGGTTTAGCCAATCACAACACACTGGGCTAGCTGACCAATCAGAGCCCATCACCTATTTCTGAGGGAGGGGCTTCATAAAAGCAGGGAATGATCAGCGCGTTTCTCAGAGAAGCGACAGAGCAGTGTGGAATAAAGGTAAATTATGTGAAAAATAATGTTTAAAATAAAACGTAGCATCAACACCTTAAATAATAAATTCTGCTTATCTTATTATTATGATACATTCTGAGTGCACTGTAAGTCGCTTTGGATAAAAGCATCTGCTAAATGCATAAATGTAAATGATAGACTGCACCCATTAAACACAATCAAGCCTAGAAAAAAACAAGTCAACCACACCTTTAAGACTCATTAGATGGACCTAGAGTCAATGTCTGTCAAGCTCATACTAAAGTGATAAATCCCACGAGTAAATATTAAACCCTCTGATAAACGAGCTCGAGAAAACAACTAAACTACGAACTCAAACGAATCTAACGAACTAACTTGAGCTGGTTAGGAGGCATGAACGTCCATCAGGCAGCAGATTGACATCTCGATAGTGTTAGGCTCCTGAGCAGAAACGGACTATTATTGGAGTCATTCTGACCGATTCCAGCATCGTCTCACTATTTCCACCCGTTGAGGCTGCTACAGACAGACAGACGAGCTAACGACCAACTAGTGCTCTTCAGTCACTCAGGATTCAAGTGGAAGAGCAGCAATGAAATACAGAAGAGGAACAGAGGAGTGCAGACCGCAGCCCGAACCACACCACCACCACAGCTAAACTAGGCTAGCACTCTCGCAGGTGTGTGCTAGAGGGGTCAGCGCTAGAGGGGTCAGCGCGAGAGGGGTCAGCGCTAGAGGGGTCAGCGCGAGAGGGGTCAGCGCGAGAGGGGTCAGCGCTAGAGGGGTCAGTGCTAGAGGGGTCAGCGCTAGAGGGGTCAGCGCGAGAGTTCTCAGAGCTAGCGGGGTCAGCGCGAGAGTTCTCAGAGCTAGCGGGGTCAGCGCTAGAGGGGTCAGCGTGAGAGTTCTCAGAGCTAGCGGGGTCAGTGCTAGAGGGGTCAGCGCGAGAGTTCTCAGAGCTAGCGGGGTCAGCGCTAGAGGGGTCAGCGCGAGAGTTCTCAGAGCTAGCGGGGTCAGCGCGAGAGTTCTCAGAGCTAGCGGGGTCAGCGCTAGAGGGGTCAGCGCGAGAGTTCTCAGAGCTAGCGGGGTCAGTGCTAGAGGGGTCAGCGTTAGAGGGGTCAGCGTTAGAGGGGTCAATGCTAGAGGGGTCAGTGCTAGAGGGGTCAGCGCGAGAGGGGTCAGTGCTAGAGGGGTCAGCGCTAGAGGGGTCAGCGCTAGAGTTCTCAGAGCTAGCGGGGTCAACGCGAGAGTTCTCAGAGCTAGCGGGGTCAGTGTTAGAGGGGTCAGCGTTAGAGGGGTCAGTGCTAGAGGGGTCAGCGTTAGAGGGGTCAGTGCTAGAGGGGTCAGCGCTAGAGGGGTCAGTGCTAGAGGGGTCAGCGCTAGAGGGGTCAGCGCTAGAGTTCTCAGAGCTAGCGGGGTCAGCGCGAGAGTTCTCAGAGCTAGCGAGGTAATCACTAGAGGGTCATCTGCAGCCTGACCGAGTTCTACGTCATCAGCAGAGCGACCAGCAGACAAACGCTTCACCAGACAATGCTCCAGGAAGATTCATTTATAAATGCTAAACGCATATAATGGTCAATTGAATGCTACACATGAATCCAGGGAGCAAACGTGGAACTCTGACTGAGAACATGCTAAAACTAAATGCATGTAAACACATGTAAATAGAAAAAAAAGCAACAACAACTGTGCACGTGTTCTCCATCACTGCTCTTGTGAGATTTTGATCATTCTGTTTGATCATTCATTTATTCTTTAGGATCAATCAAAATGGACTAAAATGGTTAAAAAAAAAAACAATTTCATGATTTCAGGCTCGGGAGGTCAGAGTTTCAGAAGATCCAGGAAGCTCAGGTGAAGCCTGGAGCTCCAAGCGTCTTTAGCTTCATGTTTCCACACAGACTGCAGCCAAAGGGCAAGATGCATTATTTATGATGTGTAAATATAGCACCAACACATTGAACGGCATTCTACAGAGATACGTTTAATATGTGTGAATTCAAGAAATTCTGAATGAATTGAAATGTTAATGGCGTTGTGTGGAGCTCTCTGGAGAGAGACGGCTGATATTACAACCCGTGAAGCTGAATTTGAATGAAGGTATCCAAGGTCAAATTCTTCTCAACAGCAATCGCTGGACATGAAGAGACTCCGCTGTTAGACAGTGAAATGTGTTTTATACACAGAACAGTGCTGCTGTTTCTTTACCTAAACATCTCTGAATGCTTCATCTGTTCAGAAACTACAGGGAAATGCATCTTGTGTGGAAATAAATGCATCTGGTGATTCGTTTGTCTCTCTTCCATAATGTGCTCCAGCAGCGGTGAGGAACAGCTGCTCCAGACTGGAGCCAATGGAAACTCATAAGCCATGAGCTAATGTTTTTCACATGACACGTCTCTCTGATCAGAGCAGGACGAGCCAGAAAGAGCTGCAGACAAGTGACTCTCGCTGTAATGCCAGACTTTGTCAAGATCATGTCAGCAACCGTCGTCTCACTCCTTCAGGAGCAATGTTTGAAAGAATCCATGTGAAGATAAACACTTTAAAAGTGCTTTAGACTTTAGACTCTGCCCCGGTACGAGTTGTCAAGCTGTTCATTAGTCTGTTTAATGAAATAAGATCAAATGTAGTTGCAATAAATGCATTAAGAATCCGTACACCTGCAGCAGTGGAGGACTATTATTCTGCTGCGTGAAACTGCGGAGACGTTTTTTTATTTTTCTATTTCAATATTAATATAAACATTTTTTTTTTAAGTTGATTGTTTTGCCTCCAAATTGTTTTCTTTTTTGACCAGGCACAAACGCGGCAGACGTGTTCATCCATCAGTCTCAGGACAGGACGTCAAATACTTCATGTTTCTGGAAGAGTTCATGTGTTCATCTGACCTTTGCTTTATAGCAACACTGAGCTTCTCCAAAAACCATTCCAGCCGCTTCAGGCTTCAGTAAACTACTGCCAGCAATCCCACCGCCGTCAAATAAAACAGCCGCTTTCAGCCATCTGGGAAAACAGTCACAGAGGAGGAGAAAAAACTGTGTGGAGCTCAAGAACAAACACAAAACTAAAGCTACATAACTACAGAGGAAAAACCCCGTCTTACAGATATATAACCTCAAAAACTGCAGTGAAAAGTGTGTTTCAATCAAGTCAAACAAGTTCAGAGCATTGAAATGGCATTCACACTTTACATTTCTAAATGAAAGAGTGAAGCAGATGTTTACAGAGAGTCAAAGAGTGAGGAGTGGAAAAATAAGAAGGACTGGTGTAAAAAGACTGTGGTCAAAGGCAGAGCAAATGATTCTGCTAAAAGCCTCAGTCCATTTTTCCTAGAACAACATAGAATCCTACAACTATGAATCTATGGGTGCTTCTCAATATCCCTCCTCGTCTCCTCGCTCCTCCGTCCTCCATCCTATGACCCGGAAACCGATTGAGCACAGCCATCTTGAAGGACATCTCAATTCTCTAATTGCACCACGAGGAGACGAGGATCGAGGAGGGAGGAGGCTTCATGAGGAGCGATGAGCGAGGATACACAGGTGTATCCTATGTAGAAGTCTTTTATCGACTTAACGTGACGCACGTATAAATTCTCCTCCCCCTTCACATCTGTTGTAATAATTTTTATTTATATTTTACCTTTTCACTTCAAATAAACCATGCATTTCATATATTTCAAACGGCATCTTGCTTTATTAATATTTATTATGAATGTCTTAATTAAACTTAAACAACATAAGGGCAGATCCCTTTAATTACAGCTGATAACACTTTGAAGTAACGTTGAAGGGAGTGAGGATAAATCATGTCGCTTGATTCAAGTCTTCCATCCTCATGTCTTTTCCTTGCATCCTTCCCTCGCATCCTGAAGAGGTGGAGCTAAGACACGAGGAAAGGAAGCGAGGAAAGGAAACGAGGAAAGGAAACGAGGATGCACAAATAAGAATTGAGAAGCACCCTATGTCTATCTATTTGCCTTTTTAAGATGAATTGCTTTAAGTATTCGCCCAACTGTGAGTCGCTTTGGATAAGTGTTTGCAAAATGAATAAAGGTAAAAGCGGCCATGAAATGAGAAATCTAAATTCCCTTGATCTTTTGACATATATGAGGTCATTGCACTATAAAAACATCCTGTAACTTTCAGAACTCAAAACAGTCATTAGTCACATCACTACCTGTTTATCCCAGCCCACTGATTCTGCTGCGCTGCCTGTTTAGCCCCGCCCACTGATTCTGCTGCGCTGCCTGTTTAGCCCCGCCCACTGATTCTGCTGCGCTGCCTGTTTAGCCCCGCCCACTGATTCTGCTGCGCTGCCTGTTTAGCCCCGCCCACCGATTCTGCTGCGCTGCCTGTTTAGCCCCGCCCACTGATTCTGCTGCGCTGCCTGTTTAGCCCAGCACACTGATTCTGCTGCGCTGCCTGTTTAGCCCCGCCCACTGATTCTGCTGCGCTGCCTGTTTAGCCCCGCCCACTGATTCTACTGTACAGAAACCAGACAAACTTTATTTGATGAACTTTAATTTTAATGAAGATCCAGACCACGTCATTAAGAACTCTGTCCTTTGTTCACTTCAATTTACCGCAGATTCATTTACAATCAAGTCACAACTGTGCATCTGTGTGACTACATTGGATCACACAGTAATAAGAACACATGTGAGAAACTGTTTTCATGACGTTGTCACTACTGCGTTGTCTAATATTACAGATGTAGGGCTGGGATAAACTATTATTTTTTAAACGATTAATCTAGCAATTATTTTTTCGATGCATCGATTAATCTAACGATTAATTTTTCCAGACCGATTCGATTTCGATTATCTCCCCATTAATTGACTACTAACAATGTTGATTTACATATCTGAATGAAAAAAACATGAATTCCTTAACATTGCAATATATGTTTATTGCTCTTAAAATTACAAAATAAAAGACTAACAATGCATTACTTTGCACTTGTATAGAGATAGCATTCAATAAAACCTTGAAGCCTTGAAAACAAATAGCTTACTGAAACAAGCTTACTGAACACATAGGGCTGTGAGTGCGCGAGCGCGGGTGAAACTTTGGTGTTTCGCCCTTTTTCTATCGTGTTTAATGATTTTGATTAATATGCACGAGGGAGAGAGAGAGCAAGAAGCGCTCGTGTTGTTTGAAGACTGAGTGCACGCGCGCAGCCGGGGCTCTCTCTCGTACGCGCCCTGTCAGGCGCAGCACAGTCATTCTAATCTACATCACTCACCGATCAAATAATGAGAGGGTTGAGGGTTGCGTTCTGATGAGAGGGTTAAAAACAGGAGAAATTGCCTATTACTTCTAAATTATTATTATTATTATTTTTTTTATGTAAACATCTTGATAATATAAGCAGACCACAGAGAACAACAAAAAAAACATAATAAAGGCAGTTCATGACCACTTTAATTTATTTTAAGATCTGAGGTTAATTCCATCATTCATTATGGCTGTTAAAGTCAAGCAAAGTGATCTAAAAGGGTTAGGGTTAGGTACTGAGCGCATCACAACACGTCTCTCAGGGTGAACGGGACACCCAAGCCCAGAGATTATTACACTCCAGACACCACTGATGTTTAAAACTGAACTGTCCATTTTTTTGGCTGCATTTATTATCAATGTATCAATTATGTGTTATCATTATGTTTGTTTGTTTTTTGCCAGATAATCAGCATAATTAAATATTACATATTTGAAATGATTGTTATCAGTTTGTAGAATAGTTATCAAAAGCAGCTTGACCGTAAATGTTGAATAACTAAAGTTCACAACTGATGATGGTGTGTGTATGTGTGTGTGTGTGTGATCCTGGTGTCCCTGTGAAACACACACACATCTCTGAGCAGCTCTCTCACAGGACTAACACTGGAGTGTTGATCTGGATGATGTTCAGGGTCACCCCGAGAGCTTGAGGTGATTAAAGATCTCACACCCGTCTCATCGGCTCTTTCGGGGCTGCTGTTTGTGTTGAGATGAACACAGGACAGCCCTGAATCAGCCAGTTCTCACGCAGAGACGCACAGCTCAACTACAGCAACAATGATGCTCTCAGTGTTATACAGTGAGGAGAGATGGCACACGACTCGTCACATGATCTAACACTGGGAGTCGAATGTTCCCGTCGAATGTGTTTGTCCTCCAGATGACACACATCATGTGAACACAACAGAAAACCCATCCAGGCTGCTTCTAAACAACTGACTTATTCAATTCACCAAAATTTCTTCCTTCTCAGGAAAAAAGAAATCCTCTCCATGACTGCCATTGGCTCATCTGTGTTGAGGGGAGGGGCTTATGGATAGGTCAACTGCCTTCAGTAAAGAGCTCAAAGCTCACGACTTGCAGCTAGAGTTTGCTCAAAAAGCCCTTTTGCTTAGAAAATCCTCACGAGTACAGACTTCACTGGGCAGGAAAACACGGCAGAAAGTCCCAAAGTCCCAAAACCGCATGTTCTCCTCCCATGAAGACTCTCCTCCGCGTCTCAAGGTGTTTCCATTTGCATCTCATTTGGTTCTAAGTGGCTCTGAGACACGAGCTTCTAATTGAGCTGCCGGCATGCTGGGGGATTTGTTGAATGCTGTCGAGCAAACAGGCAGATTACGGAGCGACCTCTGGAGATCGTCAGACACACAGCCTCCAGTCCAGCTGTGGCCTCACTGAAGGGTCAGTTCACAGGACCTGACTGCTGCTGTGAGGACGGGTGGAGCACTGGGATCAGAGGCACACAAACACACGGCACTCACACATCACACATCTGGGCTTCAGAGAGAAGCTTCGCTACACTTGTTTGTACTGATGCTCAAGCTCCAGTGAATCTGACGCTGGACATCACTGCACACTGAACTGGCTGAGGAGCAGTTTCTCTGATAGTATTTCAGTTATCATATCATGGGTGTTTCCTGTCAGCTGTTCAGAATCAATGCCAGAATTTTTCTCATTCTTCTTACAGCAACACATACATCACAAACTAACACAACCAGAGATGTGGACTGCACACACACACGTTGTGTTTTATGGGTTCATTCCGCAAGTGTAATGGTTTTTCTCCTGTACAGTCTGTATTTTCTATCCTCTTACCCTAACTCTACCCCTCACACAAAATCCAGTGAGTCTGAATAGTTCATGAGTGTGTCTGTCCGTTCACATCTTACCCTGTGTTGATGGAAATGATTTCAATCAGCGGGTTCTTCCTGATCTTGGGCAGATCCAGCCGCGCTCCTCCCAGACGCTTGCCTTTCTCCTTCTTTTGACCCAGCAGACGCACAGAGTGACCTGCAACACACACACATACACACACACACACACACACACTCATCACCAGATGAACAGAATCATCACACCCCAGTCCATCAATACAAGCTGATGCCAAAGAGAAGACAGAACAAAGACAGAGAGCGAGACAGAGAGAGAGAAAGAGACAGAGTGTGCGTGTGTCTGCTTCGTGTCGACTGAGATGGATGGAGAAGATATTGAGACGTGACCGTGAATACATCCCCATTATTCAGAGTCCCTGAGCTGAACCCTCCAGGTGTTCATACTAGAGGTCGACCGATGTATCAGTTTTGCCGATTAATCGGCACCGATAGTTGATTGCTGGAACAATCGGTTATCTGCAAAAATCCATGCCGATAGTTTTGTGGGTTGTGTCCGTTGCTGGAGTTGGGTCAGGGTTCATTATACAGTGTGAGAGCGACCTCTAGTGGCTGAATCACTGACAGCACGAGCTGTGTGTTCAGACATGTGATGCTGAACAGAGAGAGACACTTCAGACAGAAAACACTGACGCTCCTCAGAGTGCCATTCACATAGTTTAACATTAAATTACATTATATTCGCCCTGAATCCTTGTTAATGTACAGTCATGGCCAAAAGTTGAGAATTACATAAATACTGGAAATTGGAAAAGTTGCTGCTTAAGTTTTTATAATAGCAATTTGCATATACTCCAGAATGTTATGAAGAGTGATCAGATGAATTGCATAGTCCTTCTTTGCCATGAAATGCTGAATGCTGAGATCATTTCAGTAATCATCTTGTTAACTCAGGTGAGAATGTTGACGAGCACAAGGCTGGAGATCATTATGTCAGGCTGATTGGGTTAGAATGGCAGACTTGACATGTTAAAAGGAGGGTGATGTTTAAAATTGTTAAGGCAAGGATATTTTGGCTACCAAGATTGCACCTAAGTCAACAATTTATAGGATCATCAAGAACTTCAAGGAAAGAGGTTCAATTCTTGTAAAGAAGGCTTCAGGGCGTCCAAGAAAGTCCAGCAAGCGCCAGGATGGTCTCCTTAAGAGGATTGAGCTGCGGGATCGGAGTGCCACCAGTGCAGAGCTTGCTCAGGAATGGCAGCAGGCAGGTGTGAGCGCATCTGCACGCACAGTGAGGACAAGACTTCTGGAAGATGACCTGGTGTCAAGAAGGGCAACAAAGAAGCCACTTCTCTCCAAAAAAAATATCACGGACAGATTGATCTTCTGCAGAAAGTATAGTGAATGGACTGCTGAGGACTGGGGCAAAGTCATATTCTCCAATGAAGCCCCTTTCCGATTGTTTGGGGCATCTGGAAAAAGGCTTGTCCGGAGAAGAAAAGGTGAGCGCTACCATCAGTCCTGTGTCATGCCAACAGTAAAGCATCCTGACACCATTCATGTGTGGGGTTGCTTCTCATCCAAGGGAGTGGGCTCACTCACAATTCTGCCCAAAAACACAGCCATGAATAAAGAATGGTACCAAAACACCCTCCAACAGCAACTTCTTCCAACAATCCAACAACAGTTTGGTGAAGAATAATGCATTTTCCAGCACGATGGAGCACCGTGCCATAAGGCAAAAGTGATAACTAAGTGGCTCGGGGACCAGAATGTTGAAATTTTGGGTCCATGGCCTGGAAACTCCCCAGATCTTAATCCCATTGAGAACTTGTGGTCAATCCTCAAGAGGCGGGTGGACAAACAAAAACCCACTAATTCTGACAAACTCCAAGAAGTGATTATGAAAGAATGGGTTGCTATCAGTCAGGATTTGGCCCAGAAGTTGATTGAGAGCATGCCCAGTCGAATTGCAGAGGTCCTGAAAAAGAAGGGCCAACACTGCAAATACTGACTCTTTGCATAAATGTCATGTAATTGTCGATAAAAGCCTTTGAAACGTATGAAGTGCTTGTAATTATATTTCAGTACATCACAGAAACAACTGAAACAAAGATCTAAAAGCAGTTTAGCAGCAAACTTTTTGAAAACTAATATTTATGTAATTCTCAAAACTTTTGGCCACGACTGTAAATAGTGAATTGTATATAGAGCATTTTCATCGAAACGTGTGTCTTTCTGTGGCTCTAATAAAGTCTGTATGCTTCATTTATAGAGCTATAATATAGATCGTTCTTTCGGTTTGCTTCGTTTTTTAAAAACTGAACTTCAAATTTATCTTTGTCTCATTGTTCATTCTTGAAGTAAACTTGTGTCCGTTTGGTGAATAAATACATTGTTTTAGAGCGCTGCTCACGTCTGGAGTGTGTGTGATACTGGTGAGTTCTCCGACTCAGCGCTGCTCTTATTCTGATTATATCATCAAGTGTTCAATAACAGAAGCAGTTCAAGTGTGAGAGTATACATTGTGCTGGTATAATTGTAGGGCTCTATGATTTCTGTGACGCGGATCACAGAGAATATGAATCCTGCATGTTCTGCGTGACTCTGTTAATGAATGGCGCAGACGCAAGGTTTCATTTTTTACACATATAATGTTACTGAAGCGTGTGATTTCAGCATCTGCATCTGTCTCACTAACAGATTTCATTGGGCCCTGTTAGAGTGTGGTAATTTCAACATTTACTATTACTATTACTATTATTCTTATTACTTTTATCATTACTACTACTACTACTACTACTACTAGTATGGTTCAGTCCTTTTTTATTTTTTTAAATAAAGCACTATTTTAGTTTTTGTTCAGTATCCATTTGAAAAACTATCGGTTAATTAATCGGTATCTGCCAGTGTGCTCCTATCTAGCTATCAGTATTGGCAAAATCCAATATCGGCCGAACTCTAGTTCTACCCACACACACCTTACATTACAACAACATGGAAATAAACTCAGATTCCAAGAGATGCAGCAATGAGGAGATCTGAGACTGACACACAACGAAACAACCTGATCCACACACACAACCCCTTTATTCACACAACAATACACAGTTATTCTGATAATGGTTTGAAATAAATAATCCTGAATAAAGGAATAACAAGGTCTGTGACAAACCTCTTGAGCGTGATGTGTGTCTGCACAGGAGAATTGTGGGAACTGCATCCATTAGTGACTCTGAAAGGCCTGGACACATCCAGGCAAAATCAACTGTATTTGTCCAAGACTGTGACAAAACCTCTTTGACTTCTTCCACAGAGCACGAGACAGTCAGAGACGCTCTTCTCCGTGTGACACGTGTGCTGCTATAATCCAGGTCTTCTGAAGTCAGATCAAACCTCAACCACGGCCGGCGACATTTACATTTAGATTTAATCATTTAGCAGACACTTTTATCCAAAGCGACTTACAAATGAGAACAATAGAAGCAGTCAGGTAAACAAGAGAACAACAACAGTATACAAGTGCCAATGCAAGTCTCAGTTAGGCTAGTACAGAACGCATAGCCAGGTTTTTTTTTTTTTTTTTTTTAAATGAAAAGACAAGAAAAGAAGGAAAAGTGCTAGTATTAGTTGGTTAAGTGCTGGCGAAAAAGATGAGTCTTTAGATGTTTCTTGAAAATGAGTAAAGACTCAGCTGTACGAATTGAGATTGGGAAGTCATTCCACCAGCTGGGCACAGTCCAGGAAAAGGACAGTGAGAGTGATTTTGAACTTCTTTGGGATGGCACCACAAGGCGTCGTTCACTTGCAGAGTGCAAACTTTTGAAGGGCACATAAGATTTAACCAGTGAGTTTAGGTATGTTGGTGCCGTGCCAGTGGTCGTCTTGTAGGCAAGCATCAGTACCTTGAATTTGATGCGAGGGGCTACTGGTAGCCAGTGTAACCTGATGAGGAGAGGAGTAATGCAAGCTTTTTTTGGCTCATTAAAGACAACCCCCTCGCTGCTGCATTCTGGATCAATTGCAGAGGCTTCACAGTGCATGCAGGAAGAGCCAGGAGAGCATTACAATAGTCCAGTCTGGAGAGAACAAGAGCTTGGACAAGAAGTTGGATGGCTTGCTCTGACAGGAAGGGTCTAATCTTCCTAATGTTGTATAAGGCAAATCTGCAGTACCGGGTTGTTGTAGCATTGTGGTCTGTGAAGCTTAACTGATGATCCATCACAACTCCTAGGTTTCTGGCTGTCCTGGAAGGAGTAATGGTTGACGAACACAGCTGTATAGAGAAGTTGTGATGAAACAATGGGTTTCTCCAGAACAGAGCCAGCGTCCCTCACTTCTGATAACAGGTCTGATCGTGTCAGAGGCTCACGTGACCCCACACACCTCACCCTCCGTTTAATTGCAGACACATACAGTACAGACCAAAAGTTTGGACACACCTTCTCATTCAAAGAGTTTTCTTTATTTTCATGACTATGAAAATTGTAGATTGTGCTGAAGGCATCAAAACTATGAATTAACATGTAGAATTATATATGGAATTATATACATAACAAAAAAGTGTGAAGCAACTGAAAATATGTCATTCTAGGTTCTTCAAAGTAGCCACCTTTTGCTTTGATTATTGCTTTGCACACTCTTGGCATTCTCTTGATGAGCTTCAAGAGGTAGTCACCTGAAATGGTCTTCCAACAGTCTTGAAGGAGTTCCCCGAGAGATGCTTAGCACTTGTTGGCCCTTTTGCCTTCTGTCTGTGGTCCAGCTCACCCCTAAACCATCTCGATTGGGTTCAGGTCCGGTGACTGTGGAGGACAGGTCATCTGGCGCAGCACCCCATCACTCTCCTTCTTGGTCAAATAGCCCTTGATGCCTTCAGTGTGTCTCTACAATTGTCATAGTCATGAAAATAAAGAAAACTCTTTGAATGAGAAGGTGTGTCCAAACTTTTGGTCTGTACAGCATGTAATCAAATCTCTAAATAATTCATACAACCATCTACACGCAAATAACAGAAAGAAAGGATCCGAGGCCAGAGGTGTGACAGAGTCTCCTGTGTCTCGATCCTCTGGAGAAGAGACAGACGACATCACACAGGAACCCAAGCGATCACCAGCTACATCCAGAACAAACAATCAAGCTCACAGACACCTGAGATCTACAACACTAGAGCTCTTCAGAAGTCATGTGTCATCCATACATTTCAGTGTTCTGATCAGAGTCTTTACTGACACGGAGCACAGATCCACTGATCTGACCAGCAAAAGATCATGATCCTGATCACAGCAATGCAACAGGGACCCAAGCGTGTACACTAATTGCATCATGTCTATTCTCTTTTTCACACTGAAAGAGCAAAATAAAAAGAAATCAAACACAGAAGCTGAACGGTTGGGTCCATCAGTGATGAAGGTGATCATCAGCAGAGATCTGATGAGGGAGAGCACATTCATGCGGGTCTTATTTATTTAGCGGGTCAGATTTAGATAGACAGAAGAAACAGCCGAGCAACAGAGAAGGACAGCAGCTTGTAAGAGTTTTGCCTCGTTTTCTCAGACTACTGTGTGATCATCATTGCTAGGAAAGTTTTGGTTTAAATTGTGTGTCTTACCCTGGTAAATACGTGCTGAAAGTGGCGCTTGGTTTCACGTTTGCCTATCGCAGAACTGCCCAGTTTCGGTCTGCTAAATATTGAGGCGTGGCCAGCTGACTTCAATCACAGGTAATCAGGCAAATACAAAAGTGGTAGGTTTCACCGCGGCAGCCCGCGTGTGAATTGAGGTAAAGACCGACAAGTGTAAAGACCATTGACTCTACCTGCATGACTCCACCGAGCAAGGACACCGACATGGCACTTGAGTATTGCTTTTCTCTTCTTTCTTTACTTTTTGTATAGCTTGTTCTCAAATACTTATTTCTTACACTAGTAGTCACTATGTGCTTTCAGATCTCTACCATCACTAACACTCGGAGAGCACGCTATGTAAATCGCAGGAAGGCCTGTCCCTCTGTACTCTACTACTACGCTCTCTATTCCAGTTGGTCTCTGGAATTGCCAGTCTGCTGTTAACAAAGTAGACTTCATTTCTTCTATTGCTACTCATTCCGGTCTCAATCTCATGGCACTGACTGAGACTTGGATCAAACCTGAAGACACTGTCACTCCCGCAGCCCTCTCCACTAATTTCACTTGTTCCCACACTCCTCGTACCACTGGGAGGGGTGGAGGTACTGGTCTCCTTATATGAAAAGAATGTAAATTTGATCTTCAGCCATCACCTACAGGTAATGGTTCATTTGAATCACATGCCATTACTGTAACCCACCCTGTTAAAATCCACTTTGTGGTCATTTATCGTCCCCCAGGTCAATTGGGAAACTTCTTGGAGGAGTTGGATGTGCTGCTATCAAACTTTCCTGAAGATGGTACTCCTCTGGTACTGCTTGGTGACTTCAACATCCACCTAGATAAACCCCAGGCTGCTGACTTCAAAACTCTGCTCGCCTCATTTAATCTCAAGTGGGTGTCTACTGGACCTTATCTACACGCGCTGTTGTTCTGTGGACAACTTATCAGTTGCTCCACTGCACACCTCAGACCACTTCCTTATTACTGCTAACCTAGCACTTACTCCTGAAGCGGCACACACTCCAACACAGGTCACCTTTCGACGCAACCTACGCCCCATCTCTACATCTCGCCTATCTTCTGTGGTTTCATCTTCGCTTCCTGCACTTTCTCAGTTTTCAGCTCTGGACACGAACAGTGCTACGGACACTCTTTGCTCCGCTTTAACATCTTGCTTGGGCAACTTTTGCCCACTGTTGTCTAGACCAGCATGCACCGCCCCATCTGCCCCCTGGCTGTCCGAGCTTCTCCCTGAACATCGCTCTAAACTTAGGGCTGCAGAGAGGAAATGGCAGAAATCAAGAAACTCTACCGACCTCAGTGTGTATCAGTCTCTACTCTCTTCCTTCTCTGCAAATGTCTTTACTGCTAAAACATCCTACTACCACAACAAAATTAATAGCTGTTGTGATGCTCAGACACTCTTCAAAACTTTCTCTTCGCTTCTTAATCCGCCTCCACCACCTCCTCCATCGACTCTTACAGCAGATGACTTTGCAGACTTCACAAATAAGACAGGTACCATCAGTGACCAATTTTCCACACCGCAGACTGAGGACAACTTCACAATGACCGACGCACACTCTTTCTCCTCCTTCTCCCCACTCTCAGAGATGGACGTTTCCAAACTTCTCCTGTCCAATCATCCTACTACTTGTCCACTTGATCCGATCCCCACTCACCTCCTTCTTCAGTCATTCCTTCGCTTACTCACATTATCAACTCCTCTCTTCACTCTGGAACATTTCCCTCAGCATTTAAGTAGGCTCAGGTAAGCCCACTGCTTAAGAAACCATCTCTAAATCCAGCGCTTCTTGAAAACTACAGACCGGTCTCCCTTCTTCTATTCATTGCAAAGACACTTAAGCGAGCTGTGTTCAACCAGCTTTCTATGTTCCTTGTACAGAAAAACCTCCTGGACAGCAACCAATTTGGCTTCAAAAGTGACCACTCAACTGAGACTGCTCTGCTCTCGGTTACTGAAGCCCTGCGACTGGCAAAATCAGCTAGCCAGTTAAACTGCTTTTGACAACGTTAATCACCAGATTCTCCTGTCCACACTCAGAAAGATGGGCATCTCTGGAACCGCACTACTGTTGCAGGTTGCAGGGTTAAGTCCTACCTCTCTGACAGATCCTTTAGTGTGTCTAGGAGGGGTGATGTTTCTAAGTCACAACACCTTACTACTGGGGTTCCTCAAGGCTCAGTACTTGGACCACTTCTCTTCTCCATCTACATGACGTCATTAGGATCTGTCATTCAGAAGTATGGCTTTTCTTATCACTGCTAGGCTGATGACACTGAACTCTACTTCTCATTCCAACCAGATGATCCGACGGTAGCTGCTCGCAATTCAGCCTGTCTAAGTGACATTTCTAGCTGGATGAATGACCATCACCTTCAGCTTAACCTTATGAAGACAGAACTCCTGGTGATTCCAGCTAACCCATTGCTTCATCACAACTTCTCTATACAGCTGGGTTCGTCAACCATAACTCCTTCCAGGACAGCCAGAAACCTAGGAGTTGTAATGGATCATCAGTTAAGCTTCACAGACCATATTGCTACAACGACCCGGTCCTGCAGATTTGCCTTATACAACATTAGGAAGATTAAACCCTTCCTGTCAGAGCAAGTCACCCAACTTCTTGTCCAAGCTCTTGTTCTCTCCAGACTGGACTATTGTAATGCTCTCCTGGCTCTTCCTGCATGCACTGTGAAGCCTCTGCAATTGATCCAGAATGCAGCAGCGAGGGGGTTGTCTTCAATGAGCCAAAAAAGCTCACGTTACTCCTCTCCTCATCAGGTTACACTGGCTACCAGTAGCCCCTCGCATCAAATTCAAGGTACTGATGCTTGCCTACAAGACGACCACTGGCACGGCACCAACATACCTAAACTCACTGGTTAAATCTTATGTGTCCTCCATAAGATTGCACTCTGCAAGTGAACGACGCCTTGTGGTGCCATTCCAAAGAAGTTCAAAATCACTCTCACTGTCCTTTTCCTGGACTGTGCCCAGCTGGTGGAATGACCTCCCAATCTCAATTCGTCTTTACTCATTTTCAAGAAACATCTAAAGACTCATCTTTTTCGCCAGCACTTAACCAACTAATACTAGCAATTTTCCTTCTTTTCTTGACTTTTCATTTAAAAAAAAAAAAAAAAAAAAACCTGGCTTTGCGTTCTGTACTAGACTAACTGAGACTTGCATTGGCACTTGTATACTGTTGTTGTTCTCTTGTTTACCTGACTGCTTCTATTGTTCTCATTTGTAAGTCGCTTTGGATAAAAGCATCTGCTAAATGATTAAATGTAAATGTAAATTTAGATCACGAAAGGCTCTGATCTGGTCTTTAGCGTTCGGTCAGTCATGATCGTTTATATCCATCCACCCTGAACACATCCGTCAGACCCTCACCCAAACCAACACTCAAAACTGAGCAAGATCCGATGTCATCACTCACGAAACACCACTCTCTAGAATTAAACACAAGTCTCCCATCATCCTAGGAAAGGTCATTCAGTTCAGTCACATGACGCAGAAGACTGTGAGGACCTTCTCATGCTTTCTTCAGTGATTCAGACACATTCGAGGAACATTAGGCATCAATCAAACTGTTGTGACACAACAGATCTGCTGTTTTACACTGGGTTGTTCCAGTGTATTCTGGGATTGTGTTCACTGTGAAGAACAATGTGTAGAGTGGACGTCACGCTAGGATTTGACCAGCGCTCTACCCAAAATAACACTTCCTCCAGTGAAAAAGTGTTCTGGTCTGAATCAGGAGAGAAATATGTGGCTGGATTCTGATGTGAGAGACAACAGCAGGAGCACTTTTTCACTGGAGGAAGTGTTATTATGGATAATAGACTATGTATTTGAGTTAAAAGCGTCTTAATGCTGGATTTGTTTAATCTTTTTTCTTCTCCAGATGTTAACTGATGGACTGGAGTGCTGTGGATTATTGTGATGTTTTTATCAGCTGTTTGGACTCTCATTCTGACGGCACCCATTCACTGCAGAGCATTCATTGATTACTTTGAGCACACGATCAACATTTTGTTAGATGTTTTGTCTCTCCTATGATGCAGTGTTTCTTCATCATCATCATCATCATGTTACTTTGGGACAGACAGTTGGAGCAGAAGAGAAAGACGAGCAATTGATCATCTCTGTAATAATGTGCACTAATGAACTGATAACATTTGGAATGTGTATTAAAGTAAAATGATGAAATGTTGATTTCAGTCTGTACTTTAACATAAAAATAACACAAACACCCTTCTTCTTCTTCTGGTAGTCCATCATACTATATCTGATGACCGTCCTCATTTGCGGTGTATCCTTTGATTGCTAAAGAGCCATATCCTTGATCAACTAAATTTTGCTACAGGATGGGCAAATAAAGTCAGAATTTGTAGGTGCAGACATAGCTTTGTGTCTTTTATTGTTGTTTCCCTTTATCTCTCTCAAATCACACCATCTAGGGACAGCTCTGTCACGCAGAAATAGTGCAATTGGAACCAGTTGGTCTTTATATCACTTTTTCGGACCCCTGAGTAACGGCGTCCCTGATGGAGCTGACCATAAAGGATTAGATGTGGTAAATGATCTTAGCTTCATAATGTGCCCAAGCCAGCGTGACTAATGCTCAGTGATTGTGGCTTCCATGCTCTTACAGTTTGTCCTGGCAAGCACTTCAAAATGGGGTACATAGTCATAGCATGTAATCCCCAAAATTCACTGCCAACACCTTACATGAAGACGCTCCAGCAACCTCAGATGATGGCTGTATATAACCCAGACTTCACAGCTGTAGAGAAGAGTAGTAATGCAAACAGCTTCATAGATGGGAACTTTAGTAAGCAATTGAAGGTGCTTATTTTGAAAGACCTTACGTTAAAATCTACCAAAGGCTACAGAGGCTTGCTTTATCTGATTTTCAATTTCATCATCGAGATTGCAGTCCTCTGATACAATGCTGCCCAGATACTGTAAGTGGTTGTTTCTCTATTGTAAAAACAGTCATAGTGAGTGGAGAACTGAGCTTCCACTGACATATCACTTCAGTTTTAGTAGTACTGACTGACAAACCTCATCTGCTGTATGTCTTCACAGCAGTAACAAGAACCAGAAGACACACACACACACACTTACAAACACACATGTACACTCACATTCTTACAAAGACATGCACACTCGTGCACACATGCACGCGCAAACACACGTGTGCACACACACACACATACTCACGTGCACACATAAACTACTGTCACATTACTGGGCAAAAATGCTAGCACTGTAGTTTTAGTTAGCAGGGGACCATTCCCAACAATCCATAACCAACTACTCAAAAATCCAATAAAATGCATCTGACGAGCTCAGAAGAGAACACAGAGACTCAGACAGATGACTAAACATGCACAAAAAGGTGTGTGTGTGTGTGTGTGTGTGTGTGTGTGTGTGTGTGTGTGTGTGTCTGACCTTTGATAGCCTCGTCCACGACCTCCACCACTCGATCGATCTGCTGGACCTACAGAGACACAGAGACACGCTGTGAGAACTCATCCAGAGGTCAGTCATGTGGACTCCTGTCATGATGCTGTAGAGACAAGGACACGCGTGTTTCTGCTGTCATATGAACCCACTACAACTCATTAAGACATATGTCTTTCATCTTTAGCATTAATTTAATGTGATTTCTGCTTTTACTATTATAATCATGTGTTCTCACACACAACACACAAAAGCAGAGGTGGAAAGTAACGAATTACATTTACTCGCGTTACTGTAATTGAGTAGCTTTTTTGTGTACTAATACTTTTTAAAGTAATTTTTTAAATCTGTAATTTTACTTTTACTTAAGTATATTTTGTTTGAAGTATTGTACTTCGCTACATTTTAAAACATTAATTACTGAGTAAAAAAAAATTTTAAAAAAAAAAAAAAATCGCTCCCTGGAAACTACGTCAGTAAATTATGGGGAGGGCAAACTGGCGCTAAAATCACAAGAAAGATGCAGACGGACAAAACAGGCGTTAGTGGTGCAGACACCGCTGAAAACGAAACCCCGTCATATTCTGAAGTTGAACTCGAAGGAAATGAAGTGAACCCCTGGCCACATGTATGCTCTATTATGCAGTGTAAGCTGTACTTGCCTAGGAAGACCAAACTAGCAGCTTATAAAATCTCGACAAGACATCAACCATTCGCAAGAATGTAGAGGTAAGCTAAATAATTGCATCGTTGCATTGGTGGTTAAAATGAAGCTTTGACATTTTAGCAAGAGGTTTTGCACAAATTAGCTAAAAAGACAGTGGTGAGGAGTGTGCTATTTTTGTTTTAATGATGTGCGCGCGCATTTATAGTGCGTTCTTTAACTGTGTGATTCAGTCTCCTAAAATGCATTTAGAATGATCACAAAATTTAAGATATAGGGGCAGAAAATTCACATACTTATATAATTTCATATATTAAATCAAAATCACACAAAGAATGCCATCGTTTCCTCCAAAAATCATCATGAATATATACTGAATATATATATATATATATATATATATATATAACAGTTCAGTAAACAAGTTAATTAAGAGACTTGCGTTTTAGACACCATATTGCCTTTTTTAGCTCTATTTCTACAACAGAAAATAATTCCAAACACAGCCACCAAAGCACAGTTTTGCGTCTCTGAGCAACGTGACAGTGTTTCGTTCCTGAATGAATCAAACGTTTAAATGATTCGGTTCAGTCGCAATGACTCACTTATTAACAGTGACTTGCTGACACATACTGGCCATTTTAATTTCACATTTAAAGTATCTTTTGATTTTTTTAAATAATTAATTTCTTATCATTTCAAATGAGTATTCAACATTTTATGTCTTGTATATCAAAACATTATTCATGCATTTGTACCTGCAGGTTAAATGCATTCTTGTCCTGCACTAAACAGTGTAATACATCTAAATGCCACTTCCAATTAATCTTCTTCATTTCCTCTGCATTAAAAGATGAGTTTGTTGATACTGATTTGCCTGGTAACAGCCCAAATGTTTTATTATTCTAAATAACTGATTCCTTTAATTAAAAACAACTAGTTTGAGGTTAATAGACCTATCCCAGGGGTGTCAGACTCAGTTCCTGGAGGGCCGTAGCCCTGCAGAGTTTAGTTCTAACCCTGCTCCAGCACACATATCATGTAGTTTTCAAATAAACCTAAATGATTAGATTAGCTGGATCAGGTGTGTTTAATTAGGGTTATATCTAAACTGTGCAGGACTGTGGCCCTCCAGGAACTGAGTTTGACACTCTTGGCCTGTCCCATTTTTGACTCCCTCCCACTGTTAAAATGTAACTAAGTAATTTTTACTCTGAGTAAAGTTTAAATGAGCTACTTTTTACTTTTACTTGAGTAGATTTTTAGACTGGTACTTTTACTTGTACTTAAGTAAAATTTCATTAATGTAATGGTACTTTTACTTGAGTAGAATATTTTTGTACTCTTTCCACCTCTGCACAAAAGGGCTCAACATGAAGCTTTGACATGTGCTTGTCCTTTGTTAAAGTAAATCTGTCATGCACTTGTCCGAGTACAAAAGTTACTTGTCCGGGGCAAAAAAATAAATCCATTCTGAAGTTTGTTACTGATGCTTTAATCAGGTTACTTGTCCCGGACAGATGACTCAGATCAAGCTCCTCTCATCTCTGGTGTCAGAACCTCTCATCAGTAAACGGCAGCAGATCAGGCACTGCTTTCAATGATTATATTCATTACGAGGCAATTGAGAAATTGTATGAAGGCAGAACCGATAGATGTGTCATGCATGTGTGAACAGATGAGGAGTCTGTCTTGAGGATGAAGGATGAAGGATTCACTCTACACCTGCGGCTGAAACACCTGTAATCTTGAACTAAACTGACCTTGTTCTAGGTTTGTGCCGATAGACCATAATATCATGAATCAACAATAGAGATATCGCCTGTGACTGATGCCTTTGACAACATCAAGACGATTAATACGACTACTACTGCTATTATCAGGCTAGTATTATTATCTAATTAATATTAGGGCTCATTTGTTCCATCAGTTTTATTGTTTTGGTGTTTGAGTTGGTGAATGCATCGGTCAGTCATCGCTCAGATGGAGGAGATCTGTTGTTCAGAGCGTGCGCTTCCTCATCATTAACAGCTAAGGGGAGATGTGTGATGTAAATAAAGATTCATTGATCAAACAGTGAAGATAGCTTCACTGATTATAACAGGAGTGTTTTTAAAGTGCATAAACTCGCACTAGACTGAAGTCAGTGATGTTCTTCAGTAGTGTAGATGCTCGTTTTCTGTAGCTGCTGTAAGAATAGCAGAGGAAAATCATAACATCCATATGCTACTTGACTAAAGAGATGTAACTTAGTTAATAGAAAGACAGACAGGACGAGATCCAGAGTCAGCTGATTCCTCAGAACCTCTTCTGCACATTTCCACACACGTCAACACTGCTCCTGCTTCCAGTCTAAACCACGGCGGAGAGAGAAAGAGGGCACTCAGGAGGAATGGCACATGGAGTGAGAATAAAGATCCTGTACTGGTGAGAGTCGGCTGGAGGCAGCAATCTTTCCTCCGCTGAGATCATTTCTGCATGGAGGACTGAGATTGCAGGAGCAGATCTACAGTATTAAAGGGTCCATTGTGAGGCACACCCCGTGGTTAAATGGTCGACCCGAGGCCACTGGGGCCATTAATTCAGCTGTACTGTGGACCGAGAGACTGAGCGCAAAACACACTGGAACAGAAATCAATTCTGCCCTAATGGGAGCCCAATCTCAGCCCAGATCCACAGCGGGACCAGCTCTCAATGCAGCTCTCCAGAAGCACGTCAAAGAGCCAGAAGAAAGGTAATTTTATTGAGTGGACTCTTTCATGTGCTAGCAGAGATGTTTGGGAGCAGCAGGAGGGCGGTGTGTTTAGCATTACAGGCGTGTTCCTCCCTCAGCTGCAGTTTTGTGCTTTTAATCCAGCCCTGGACAGAAGAACTTCAAAATCCGATGTGTGATTCCCCACAGCTATCGTTTTTAAAGCAAACTACTTGAAAGCAACGAGGGACGAGCCGCATTCACAAGGAAGTCTGTTGTCTAGACAAAACAAAGAAGTGCTGAGGCAACTCCATCAAACGCTGAGACCTCTGACCTCTGGACCGATCAGAGCTGATCCTGCGTTTGTCTGGATCATGTGCCCTGTCCTGAGCCCTGTCCTGGATCTGGACCCTCACAATGGTTCTCCTGCCGGTGACCGCTGCGCTGAGAGATGGACGGGCTCCTTGTAAATGCATAGTATAAAACAGAGTGCAATACTGTTTTCCCTGATTATTTGGGACAACCCCTAATTTACACGTTTATTCTTGGCAACACCTTCAGGCAGCGTGCAGAACTCAACACACACTGAAGGAATCGACCCGCTAGATCAGGTCACTGAAGCGGTTCTGCACCACTGCTCTGAAGATAAGACTTATTAACATTAATGAATTAGTAGGGGTGAGAATCACTTGGCATCTCAATTCAATATTATTGTGAGGTCATGATCCGATATATGCCATGACCTCCTAATATTCACACCGGTGTGTCTCATTCAGGCCAGTTCTGGTGTCACTGGTTTTAGTCCAAACCAGGGCTTCCATGTGGTAATATACTCACTGCACAGCTGCCTACGCAACAGTGCTAGGAAATCAGATTTTTTTTTCTTTAAATTAAATTAAACTTTACTGCAATCTCAATAATATGATTAAACTCATAATTGCAGCAAGCATAATCAAATTAACATACAGTACAGACCAAAAGTTTGGACACACCTTCTCATTCAAAGAGTTTTCTTTATTTTCATGACTATGAAAATTGTAGAGTCACACTGAAGGCATCGAGGGCTATTTGAGCAAGAAGGAGAGTGATGGGGTGCTGCGCCAGATGACCTGTCCTCCACAGTCACCGGACCTGAACCCAATCGAGATGGTTTAGGGGTGAGCTGGACCACAGACAGAAGGCAAAAGGGCCAACAAGTGCTAAGCATCTCTCGGGGAACTCCTTCAAGACTGTTGGAAGACCATTTCAGGTGACTACCTCTTGAAGCTCATCAAGAGAATGCCAAGAGTGTGCAAAGCAGTAATCAAAGCAAAAGGTGGCTACTTTGAAGAACCTACAATATGACATATTTTCAGTTGTTTCACACTTTTTTGTTATGTATATAATTCCATATATAATTCCACATGTGTTAATTCATAGTTTTGATGCCTTCAGTGTGAATCTACAATTTTCATAGTCATGAAAATAAAGAAAACTCTTTGAATGAGAAGGTGTGTCCAAACTTTTGGTCTGTACTGTAGGTGGTGTAAGCCGATTTTACCAGAAAAATACAGGCATGTGAACACCTTAAAGGTCCACTGAAGCACTGTGCTGTGTGTTGACATTTCAACTGAAACAGGAAGTCAGAGAAGTCCCACCCCCTTTTTAAAATAGCCAATAGCATTTAGGTTATATCACAGTTACAGGTTGGTAATTCAGAATTCAAACGTGTCCATTAAGTTTTATCTGCACCGACTCGAGCATATGATCCGCTCTGTGTGGAGTCTCTGGACCGGAGCAGATGGGTTGTGTGTGTGTGTGTGTGTGTGTGTGTGTGTGTGTGTGTGTGTGTGTGTGTGTGTGTGTGTGTGTGTGATGAATGATAACTATAATGTATGGCAAAAGAGCATCCCTCCTGAACACTCCCTCTCAACAGTCAATCAACAGTACATCTCTCCTCATCTCTCCAGACACAGCTCAAATACAGTCCAAACGCTCTTTAAGTCTCGACTCTTTAAATCATAAACAATCCAGGTCTGTTTGTTTGAACAGCTATGTTTTATTAAAGCAGGCCCGGTTAGACTCAGTCCATTCATTACTGAATCATCTCCTTCATAAACATGAATGTGATGGTGATTGCACACACTATGTCAGACAGCAGACCATAAATAATGTAATTAAATAAAAACACAGGCTCAGCACTAACAGCTGCTGAATTACTAGAACACAGAACCGATCAGTTCTCCACACTCACATCCTCAGAGACTCAACGGCTCAGTATGCAAAACGCCGGCTCATTTGCATAAGCTGATTTTTCCAACGGTAAGACCAAGCAATCATCGCCCACACGTGTAGGGCTGGGTATTGTTCAAAATCCTTAGATCCGGTGCCAATTTCGATACCTCAGTTTCGATACCGGTTCCTAATGATACTTTTTTCGATACCATGTGTTTTAAAATCCATTTCAACATCAACACAAATACATTAAACAAAACTTTTATTTTTCACCTTAAACCAAATTCTGGTAACACTTCACACTCAGGATAACAATATTAATACAACTGGTTGTGCTTTTTGGATAGGGGTGCACCATTCAGGGGTGGACTGGGACCAAAAAGTTGCCCTGGACTTTCTGGCCCACAGCAGCCCACCACATCATAACGCAAACACCCGTTTTGATGTCATTAATTAATTTAATATTTAAGTAAACAGTTTGGGGATTTTAACCAATAGGGCAACTGATCCTGACAGCAGCTGTTCATTTAGTGACTCCTAGTTACGCTCATCACGACACAAACATTCTCCTAGAACTCACACTTTGCATTCAGTTAACAGATCCATACGAATCATGCATGAAATAGAAGTTTATAAACTCAAACGATAGCTTTATGTGCTTTACAGATGAACTTGAAGTCTTTATTCATTCGAGATGTTCAATAATAGATCATCTTTGGCTCAGTAATACAAGTTCATGATCCGATTAGTGAACCGAGGATTCTTTTGAGTCAATCTTTTAAAATAATAATTTATTTTGTTTAACGAAACCAGTGTGGAAACCAGTGTTTCACAAACTGGATAGATCTGAGGTGCAGGGCAAAGTGAACGTATACAGTGGCCTGCTTCTTAGAGAAATTCGCTGTACCGGATAAATCTGTCTCTCTCTCTGTTTTTTAGACGACGTGAAAGGGGGCGTGTTTCAAGATAAGCAATGGAGTAGACCAAACTAAACAGGGAGGGAGGGAAAAACACTCATCTAAACAAATGCGCCGGCTTTGGTTGCAATACTCTTATCGCACTTTGCTGACTCGGCTTCCACTTTAATAAAGTGTAGCCACACTTTAGACCTCTTTGGCATTGTAAAACAGAAACGTTTTGAGAAAAAACAACTACACTTGTGTTGTGTGACTGCAAGTATCTTCAGAAATCCTCCCCGTCATGTCACGTGGTGGTGGACAGCCAATCACGGCGAATTTAGGTCCTTACATGCACGTATGCTACAAGCTCACACAGACTAGTGATGGGCATTTCGGCTCTTTTTCGTGAGCCGGCTCTTTTGGCTCACAAACGGCTCTTTGAAAAAACAATAACGTTTTGACTATGCATTGATTTGTTATGAAAAAAGAATACTATTTGCATTTAAATTACAACTTTTGAATGTATAGAAACAACAACATTACAAAACAAATACAATCTGAATCTGAACAACATCATAGAACCCATATTAAAGAAAAACAAATAACTGAAAGGATTAAACTGGTCCCTCTTTGTTGCCATGTTATATAGTCAGCATGAACTATCTCACTAGTTATGTTTTGTATAACTAGCATGAACACAGACACACACACAATGCTGATCATATTTTTATTTTATGAGAGATTTGCATTCAGAAATGATGAATGCTACCTACTTTCGAGGGGCTGATGATCAAATGATTCCAAATGCTGCTGTGCTTCCGACTCATTTTCCTGCTATTGTTTTGTTTTCACAGCTGTTGTGTTTTTCCTCTCCTCCGAGTTTGACACTGTGTGTGTGTGTGTGTGTGTGTGTGTGTGTGTGTGTGGTGGCTCGGCCCCTCCCTCAAGCCGTATAATTGGTTGACACCTCGTGTGTGATTGACAGGAACAGAATGTGAGGCTGATCAGACAGTCGAAATATAATTTTTATTTTTTTCTTTGAATTAGTCAATTATTTTAAATAAAACAAAATGCATCCATTATTTCATTATTACATAATGATTTAATTTCTATAGGCTATATATATTTTTTTAAATAGAGTCGGCTCTTCAGATATGCGAGCCAGCTCCCGTCGTTCACCTACAAGAGCGGGCTCTTAGAGTCGGTTCATTCGCGAACGACCCATCACTTACACAGACACAGCCGCTTGGCAAAAAAAAAAACATTAAAAAACCGGCCGCTTGGCTTTTGGAACCGAAATTTGGCACCGAAAGATAAATTATTTTTCGATACTCATAGTATCTAAGTTTTTCGTTCGATACCATAATGGCATCGAAGTTCGGTACCCAGCCCTACACACGTGTGACTCTGACTTGGTGCCGGATTCCAGATTTAACTAATGCAAATATGAGCTGAAAACAGCCCCTTCACTTAAACACCTAGCACAGACGATCATCAGCTCCAGTGTGTGTGTGTGTGTGTGTGTGTGTGTGTGTGTGTGTGTGGACGCTCACCCCGATGATGCTCAGCTCTTTCAGGTAGTCTGACCTGGGCTGGGCCTGTGGCACACATCCAGCCAGAACCACCTTCTTATTCTGCTCCTGCGCTTTCCTGAAACACACACACAAACACACACAGTCAGCATCAGTCCAGCGGTCCATCCATACCTGTAGCACTCCACACTAACAGAGCTTTTTATTATCATTTTTTTATAAAATATTAAATAAATGAAAATTCATGTATTAATGCTGTCAATAGTTAGTAAATACCACTTTAAAGACATTAACATATAGCCTTCAAACATTCAAACAAAGCTTAATTTAGTAAACACTGCATCAAAAAATGAAAAGATGAAGCTGAAAGTCAGACAACACATTAGGAGGCAGGTCTGCTGCACTCACACTGACAGATGTAGAGTAATGCTCAGATCTACTCTGGATCCACCCGGGACTCATCACTACTGGTAGTTTCAGCAACACTAGTGTCTATAATGACGGATAAACCTTCAGCCAGATCAATCTGAATCTGATGGCACTGGCTGTTCATTAGCACTAGTTCTGACATGCTTCGTTTTCAGATATTCCTGAGTGAAAGTAATATCTCTCTCCAATCAATCATGTCTCATATGCTGAAGGATCTCTTCTCTTCACTAATGTTACTTTTCTTCTGCTGTTTTGATGTTCTGAAGTCAGTTTTTCTCAATCGAGGAGCATCACTGTTGCTCTTTTCCTCTGATCTGCTGGAGTGCACACAAACTACAGTTGAACCACATCCTCATCACACGTGCAGAAGTGGCTCAAAAACACCCGAAATAAACCCAAACACTTCCTGACCAGAGCACACGGCACGAGAGTGAAGCGTACAGTGAGCTACAGATCTGTCACGCTGATGAGAGGGAAGACTCATGGGAAGTGTGTGTGTGTGTGCTCTCTGAATAGAGACTGTTCCTCAGATGACAGCAGGTTCATGAACTGTACCAGGTCTGTACAGCAAATTAATTATGCAAGACTATCAGGGGCTCAAAAACAGTTCTTTTAAATATGTCTCTGATAAAACACAAGCAGCCACATGAAATATTCAGGTGACACAACAGTCCTCAAGTAAAGTGTCAAACGGTGTTCAGTTTGTCAGAGAAGACTAAGGTCTGATGGTCCTTGACACTGGAGTGTGTTTTCTGACTGTTTGTTCGGTGCAGGACAGGCAGCTTCACACTTATCTCTTGTCAGGAGTTCTCTAACCTCATCACACATTATTGGAGAAAATTTAGACCTGTTAAACTGGCAAATGGAGGTTTCAAAATGTATTGAATAAAAGGGTTCTGTTATTTTGTGGCCAATGTGTATTAGAGAAAAACATTTATTTCATAATGATATTTCCCCCCATTTTAAATTCTTATTATCCAATGAAAGGTTAGATTTGTGTGAGATTTTTAAATAAAAGATCAAAAGGATCAACAATGCAGATGAATTTCCACAGCCTTCTTTGATCATATTTACCAAGGGTGCCAATATTTTTGGGCACAACCGTATCTGGCCAATAACTTTAGTGATTATAAAGGAGCACTTTGTAGCTTTTCTTCATACACAAAGAGTGCAAAACTTTGACAATATTTAATGACTTGATTTGATATTGTATAATAGTGATTTTATTTCAAAAAGCAAAAAGTTGAAATCAATGACTAATAAGCCAATAAACACTCCTCTGCTGCCATCTATGTTTTCATTATTATAATTATCATTATTGTTGTTATTATTATTATTTTACAGAAGTGTATGTTTACCACAAAGCATATTTTGGTCATCCCATTAAAAAAACTATTTAAATTGAATCACTTTTAGAGATTTAAAGTGCTGTAAATAGTTGTATGATGTCATTAAAAAGTGCTTGAATTTCTCTTTCAAAAGGTTGTATAAACCCTAAAAAGCACAATATAATGAAATTCTACTATTTGTGCGACAATACCATGGTTTACTGTTAGCGTTACCACTTCTTGTTCTCTGCGTCAACGCTGTTTGACCGGTTTAAACAGTGGCATGTTTTTGTTAGGCTTTTGTTTAGTTTGCCATTTGATGTTTCTCATATGCATGCTTATGAGTTTGCACCAGTGTGAACGCTCAAAACAATTAGTCACACCAGCAGAAAAAATGGTTGCATTCTGGAGCCATGTCTTATGTTTAATATCAATATATTTTGGGGAGGGGGGTGCTTTGAGTATTGTATTGGACAATAGAGGGCCTACAGGTTTGAGAATCACTGGTGTAAGTTAACAAAGGTGGTCAGAGAAGTAAAGGAATGTAAATGCTGCTGTACAGGTAAAGATAACACAGATGTCTGATCTTGACAGAAATGGACTCCTACTGAAGAGCTGGTCTTACACACTCATAACACATCCAACTGCAAAGGAGCTGAATGCATTCAGATGGCCATCGAAGCTTGTAGAAGCGATAAATACACTGGCCATTGATCCTGACTTCATTTCAGAAAGACAGTCAACCGTTTGACATGATCCTGCACTTTCCCATCAGCCCACACAATTTAGATCCGCAAACATGAAAGATTTTGATTTCCTATAAAGAATAAATCCACCATCTGGTAACGATGTCTTCTGGGCGTCCCTGGCCTTGAGTGAAGTTCCTGCAAAAGATGCAGCAGGATCCCAGAGGTGCCCGATAATCCAGAGTCTGGTCAAAAATCCAAGTCCTCTCACGAACAACAGCTTTGACCCTGATATAAGGAAAGCCTGAGCGCTGGGCAGCCTTGTTAAACATCCAGCGAGGCACCGCTGCATCAGGAGCATGACAGATCTCAGGCTTTGAGCTTCATGACTGCAAAGACACAATAAGTGTCCTGAAGAAGAGCTTCCCTGACAAGAGGAGTGGAGATTAGACGAAAGTGCAGACACCGTCTTTAGGACAGATAAGGCGAATGAAGACTTGTGTGGGTGAGATGACAGGAGGAAACCTGCACACATCTCAAAGGATCATCTCTGACCAGATCAGACAGGGGAAGGAAACTATTGAAAAGGAGAAAAGTTTGTACTTTTTCCTGGCGGATTGCTTCTCTGTGTGGGGATCAGATAGCTTTACTCCGGTGTTTGAGGAGAGGTGATTCCCTCCCCCAGAGTTTGACCAATGATGGTACAGTCCAACATCCTCTGGCACAGCACAAGTTAGGGAACTGAAGCCCCGCCCCTCCCTTTGATTGGTGACCAGAGACTCCAGGACTCCAGGATTTTTTTTTTTAATGAATAAGGAGTTTTAAAAATAACAAATGGCGAATTCAAACATTAACCACTAAAAAAATAAAGTAAATAAGAAAAATAAGCAAATAAATCCGTAGTAGTTTCTTGGCTATGCACGCGTCACTTTAAGCTCTTCCATATGACTTCAGGTCAAATGCTGTGTTCATGCATGATCCAAAGTCATAGGAAAAAATGTACTAACCAACACCGAGCTGCCTTAACCCATTTTCTGAGCCACATTTGCCATTGAAATGCATGTAAAAGATTTGGAAGGAAGTTCAAAGAAATGACCTTGTTATTCGGCAAAGCGGTTACAAATGTAGTTCACACAAAAGAGCTAACAGGCTCTTCAAGGAACAACATTTGGTGGAGGTTAACACTGACAGGTATAATAAAAGCTTGTCATATAAATTTTATCACCTCAACTGCACAGTAGTCACACATGACTGCATTAATTCCCCTACAAAATCTACAAGAGCCTTAATCCTTATAAAAGCAAATGTCATCCGCTGACATCCGCCAATGTCACAGAAAATCACATCTCCATATTCATATTCACAGCAACTTCAAAGAAGGTTTTAGACTGAATCACTTCAAATATTTACCATGGCAAACTTTGCTGTTCAAGAGTGACAAAAGTGCCTCACGGAAGTTAATCGCCATCAAGACGCAACTTAAACTAATGGAGAGCTTAAGGAGTCTGAATGCTCTACAAATAGAAGCTCATGGGAAAAAAATATTAAGATTTAAATAGCACCATTGGCACATTTGTTTGAGAGAACTGCATTTGCTTAGTTTGATGGTGATCTTCAGCAAAATGACTGTTTACAGTTTTAAAGCATTCAATCTAGTTCACACACAGCCGTGGTTTCTCCTTTTATCAGGTTTACTCTATTTGTTATCTATCACTAATCAAGTGCTGCTTCACAAAACTCAGGAATCCTGCACACACGGTCATATGATGTATGATCTAGTACAGTTATTCTCAAACACACGGATGGCACGCATCAACTTTATCACTGGAAAATCACTTATCACTCTTTTTCCAGACATCAGAATAGCATTAGTTTGACATTACAGTCAATTCTTGAGTCGTTATTTGTGTCTAATGATTTTTCTGGTTTTGTACTAGGTTCATGCCTCTCTCTGTTCACACAATACAATCATTCACACATTCATATCCATGTACTTTTGATATTTGACAAGACTCTTAATTTGATAAGCAGACTTATTAAACATTAGCCCTCATGTATTATTATACAGTAGAACTGTGCAGTCTTTCACCAGCTCTTGATTTTATAACATTTTAATTGTAATCTGATTCAATAATCGATCATTTGTGTTTACACTAGATCAGGGTTCCTCAATTAGTTTTCACCGAGGGACAAATTCTACCAACAATACCAAGCCAAGGGCCGCTGGCCTATTTATTATATATATATATTACAATTATTATTGTTGCTTTTGTTAAAATAAATCAAAAGATGGTCACAAGATGAATATTAAGTAGTCGGTTTTATTCAAACAATTCTGAACATTTTTTCTTTTAGATACAGAAGAAGTTAGCCGGTAGAATATTAAAAACAAATGTCTGCCATCAAACTGTAACACTGTGTGTCCCAAACAGACGTGAAGGGATGAGAAGTATCTTTTCCATGTAGTTTTTGTCCTAACCCCGGCGACAGAGACAGTCACAATAAGTGACACAGAATTCTGTTTCAGAGATGGTTTTTATTTTCTGTGACGTTGCAGCAGGAACAACACACAAAATATGACAGTGATACTCTCAGGTGATGATTATGTGCTTCATTCAATGTTAATGGTGTCTAGAGTTTAAATATTTTATGTGATCTTTATAGCCATAGAGAAAGCAACAATAGATATTTTACCTCAGATCTTGAAAATAAATTAGGATAAAGCAATCTGACTGTGAACCAGCATCCATAAAGATGGTATCACTCTCTCAAATCGGTTTCAGTCCTCTATTTTCAGTGTCCACTCTTGTTCACATGTCTTTTCTGTCACACCGTATCTCTACACTGGACGTGACAAGGCATTGCAAATCAATTGAACGTTGTGTCAGCACATGATTGTGTCGGGGTTATGTCACGGCGCGCTGCATCCAGTGTACACCGCGTCACTGATTATAGCAAGTTGTGTTTTATTTTGTTGCGTCACGCCGAGCCGCTCGCTTTCCTATTTAAAACTTGACTCTTCTGTAGTTACATCATGTACTAACTCTGACGAAAAATGAAAAGTTGAGATTTTCTAGGCTGATATGGCTAGGAACTATACTCTCGTTCTGGTGTAATCATCAAGATACTGTACTGTTGTACCATGAGTGATATTACACAGAGCCTGAACATAGTCCCAGCTAACACACACGTGTCCCCAGTGAGAGACGCACACAGCTCACACTCTGTTTTCAGACTGATCTGATGATCGATGATGATTGATGATCTGATGATCGTACAGGAGAAGAGCCTGCGGGACATTACAGACACTGATCTACAAACCAGACATGTTCAGAAGGATCTAGCACCAAAATGTATCTCAGAGTCTGGAGCTCATCTGGATGAGGGATCAGACCTCTTTACAGCTTCTGTGGAGGAAACAAACCTACACACACACACACATCACAAACAGAGACTCCTCTATCAGCCTGCCATCTTCTGGCTTCAGTTCCTGGCTTGTTTGCAGAAGCTCGTGCCTCAAACGGAGGAAAACAAAAGTGAAAGAGATAAGGCAGAAAAGGTTTTATGGCAAATAAAAGAATAAAGCAGAAACACACAGGGGCCGAGAGCAGCGGGGACATACGGGTCCCTCAGAGAGAAACTACAGACTCATTAAGGGCAAGAATAAGAGCCATTTCCCAACTTAATTTCCCCGGCTGCTATTTCAGCATAATGTTGTGTGGCTTATCGTTGCAAGCTCCTGTATTGATGCACTATAAAAGCCTCTCATTTTGAGCATCATTATTTATTCTAAACAGCATTCTTCTATAAAAAACGCTGGAAGGCCACACAAAGACGGCTGCCTAATTAAATTGCTATTCAGTCGCTCCCTGAAATTAATTCATGCAATGGAAAACTGCATTTTTCTCTGCAGATGTGGGGAGAGGCAATTAAAAAGACGGTTCAAGGCAAGGTTCATTACATTAAAAAAGGAGAAAGAAAAGAGGAGAGAGGGAGAGCGAGGAACAACGAGATGATTTTAATAAAGACAGACTCGAGAAGCCACTCTTGTTAGGAGCAACACTTATTTTTCTGCAGGATAAAACTCCCTGCGCTTTTGATTTGCAGCACATCTCTGCTTTCACACGTCCGTCTCTGATGATTCCTTCCATTAAATATTCAAGTGCTGCTGATGTGAAACCTGACTGTCACCAGACACAGACTCTACAGCAATTACTCCATGAACATCCCAGCTGGAGTCACGTCCGTCCTCTCGCATACAGCACAAGACAATGCCACGTCATTTAACCTGGGAAACTCAGAATCAATGTTTTAATACGATATCTGTAAGAAGGGTTATGTTGAAGAGAGATCGTCTGAACACAGCACAGCTCTCCACGGGACGGAGGCAACACTGAGAATTACTACAGGAACAGATGGAGGTCAGAGGTCAGCCAAAGCCAATTCTGCTCTCTGGCACGAGTGAGAGCACATATTACCCCCATAGTTCAACAGCCACCTTCTCCAGCAGCAGACGTCATGAAGCAGGGCCTGATGGGACAAGACTCCTGTAGACACACGCTCTGAAGATCTCCAAACAGAGATAGCTGTTGCTTAGCTGTATTTCAGTGTCAGAGAGATCAAATACAGAGGAAATTATTACATTTGTACGCTATGAATACTATAATTAAAAGACAACGTCCAGGCGAAGCGAAGGATCCTGTGACTCATCTCACATCTATGTATTTAATGAAGAAAGAGAACAGAGTGATGAAAGAAAATCTGATTAATACGCCTGAAATCTGATTCTGACGGGCCAGTCATGGTCTGGTGTTTGTGGGTAATGATGCTAATTTCATTGGTAAATGTCTGAATTTTTAATTTTAGAAACTGTGAATATTGAGGACAACAACTCAGCTCAAATGCATATTTAATGTTCATGCATGTAATGATTTGGGAAGAAGCCATGTAATCCGCAAATGTTTGACCAAATTCATATATTTTCAAAAGAACTGGAAACCTATTGAAAGCACAGCACGGCATGGACAGACTTGTGTCTGAGGCAGAAGAGCTCTCAGTCAAACTCCAAGCTTGATTTGGTGGTGTTTCCTGGTGTGGGGTGTCTGGGTGTCGCCCCCTGCAGGCAGCGGTGAAACACAAGCGGATGGGAATGACACAATCCAGAGGAGATGCTTTCATTAGCTGAAGAACATTTCTGATTCGGTCTGCACGGGCAGCATCTCTCCCTGAACGCTTCAAGCTACTTCACATTAAGGCCTCGTTTGGATTTGATGAAATATACCCTCGTCACCTTTATTCATTTTTAATTGAGTCGGGGAGGAGGATTTTCCCACCCACTGCTTCTCTGTGCAAAAACACTCCTGTTTTATTTTTTAAGACTGCATTAACCTGACCTTGTAAAGGCCTCTGAACACCAGCTGAGGAACAAATGAGATTCAGATACAGGCCACCTGAGCCTCTTTACACACATCCTTCTCTAAGCATCCGGAGGCTGATCCTGAACGAGCGCTCGAGAGCGTCAGACTCATAACGAGTCCCTGCCCATGGCTCCAGCTGTGAGAAACACCCGTCTGAAGAGAAGAAACACCAATCCAACGATTAACAATTCATGAAGAAGCTGCGGACAGTCACCTCAAAGCAGGAGATGGAGCTAAAGAGAGACAACAGAATGACGGATGAAGTGAACTGAAGATCCACAGAAGCCAGGAGGAGGATGAGATCAGAAACAAATAGGACTGTCAGGACATGAACAGACATGCAGCCGGCCGGAGCAGTCTGGACCAGCACTGATCTCTAACATGTGTTCAGAGAGATCGCTCTACACGGGACTCCTGTGAGTGCAGTCGAACGATGGGTTTGATACGCTAAAGATTATAACAGAAACAAAACATGCATTCTTTGTTTCTACAACACTGCAGAATTCAAGCATTTCCTTCACAGATAACCTGTGCTCGGATCGGTCAATCCAGTGGTGATCTACTAACAGCGGTCACTGCACAACACCAGAGACCAACCACTAGATCTACTGTGAAGGATGACCCCAATCAATCAATGATCCACTGAATCACCTCATTAAAGGTCATTTAAGGTCCTGGACATCTGTTGACTCCCTCAAGCTGCTTATTTCCAAGAATGCAAACACAGCTCTTGTCTACATGAGGAGAAAAGGTTTCTATAATACATGAAATAAAACACTGAGAACAACAGGATCATAAACCGGTAATAAACCACTCAAAACAAGCTCAGGATGCTCCATCCGACACACATGCACATATCCTGCAGTGACTTTCTAATCGAACACTGTTTCTGTTGGAGTTATTGAAGAGTGATAATGATTTAGGGTGCGCTGGAAGCCAGACAGTTTAGTCTGAGAATGTGTTCCTCAACAGCTCGAACATGTGATCCAGTGGAGGACAGACCATGCATGTGTGTAAACGTTTCACTGCATTCTATAAAGCATCATAATGAGAGAAAACCAATCCCTGTAGTCCTTCACATATAAGGCTGCAGATCTCTGCCTCTAATGGCTCCACTATGCATGAATGTGGACCAGAGGAGATCAAGCTGCCTTCTATGAAACTCATTTACACGTCATTAGAGCGGACGCTAACTCACGCGGGGCAGGCTGCGATCAGCGGAGGGGCACACGCTTTAATTGCCAGTCCAATTAGGAGTTTTTTATCATGGCTTTCAGAGCATGTTTCACACAGCAGGACCACCGCGTGTAATTAAAGACATTCACAGGGCCTTAAATGAACTGTAGTCAAATACAGGATGACCATCATTTAACAACTGATACCACTCATTTTTAGTCTGTTAGTGGAAAGCTTTCAGAGAGACTCCAGTTACAAGGTGAGTCCCAATCCCACCCTGAGTAAACATTCAAGATTACTCCCACTGGAGCTAAACAGCATCGTGACGGGCTGCAAGAAGATCAGAAGAGCAGCACGCACAAGGGAAGAAAAGAGACGCATATGATGCTCCTATGCCTCCCAAACGAGTCCAAACACAATCACAGCAGATTCTCCTCACTCTCACAGTCCTGCACTGAGACTCTTTCTGTCTCCTTGTTGAAAGACAACTGATGGCTCCTGGATGAAAGAAACGAGAGAGACAGCTAAACGGTGGAGATGAGGTCTCTGAATCAGTCCTGAGCACGACAGATGCACACCAGACACTGTTCACCGAGTAACTTCACCTTGTAGTGAACATCCTACTGTGAGTACTCAGACACATTCTCCTTCCTCCAAAGGGGAAACCTCAAAGAAAAATCTAATCCAGGATTTTCTGTGTGTGTAAATAGGACCATTCCCCAACAGCTGACTGTTCTGATATCCATTAGTAAATGGAAAGACGGGGCTTTCATTGACAGGGGTCCTCGTATACCTTGTTAAATGATCATCTGTGGTGAAAACTAAAAGCAGCTACAGATAAACTGAACCACTGGACTGAAGGACCTTTATATGGTGGTGCCAGACAAGCTTTAGGATGGACGGGGTAGACATTATACTTCACATCACACCTTGTACTTTACCTGCTGTTGTTTTATCTATCTTCACAGGCTCTTGCTTCGTCTGCTGTTATTGGACTTGATTTCCTATTTTTTAGTGGAATGAAGCTGAATGTTATGAATGTATGGGTTTCAGGATGAGAAGTTTGCTTATTTTCAGCTATAGCCCCTTGTCCAATAGATTCTTTGGATTTAGTCTTTTGACCCCATCATCCATGATGTTAATTTATGTATGAAAAACAGCATATTCTTGCACAAATAGATGCAAATGCTGATGTTTGCACTACAAAATTGGAATGCACTAATGTGCTTATGCTTAATTTTTTTTCTGACACAAGAAATGCTGTTAACACTTTCTATGAATCCTGTATTTATAATACATTATCTGTATTTATAATACATTATAAGGGTATTCTTAAGGCATTGTAATGAATGCATAATGCATTATAAAAAACCTTTTAATATGTTGTATCATCTCATGAATATTCATAAGAAGGGTTTTAATATAATATTTTCTTATCTGTGGTTATAGCTTTTAAGAGTATGATGATTTATAACACAATGAACACATTGCATCAACTATACAATGAATTATATTTCTCATAGTTATAATGTATTTTAAGTCTCATATCTCACCATTTTTCTGAAGCTAATTAAAGCGGTCAAAGACCACTTATAAGGAATAATAATAATAATAAGAAGAAGAAGATTTCTCTCAAACAGCCATATGATCAGATGAATGTGGAATATGAAACATTTGCTTTGAACTATTTTTATTGTAATAGTTTGATTATTTTGATGGTTCCCTTTAGACAGCTGTTAATAAGTAACTCTGCAACTATATCAACCAGCGGTCATCAGAGTATTAGCATGTCTGCTATTGTAAATATATGCTAACACTTTATTTTAATGATCAACCAACAGATAAACTGACTATAAGTGTCTTTGGAAGTACATCATCTTATTCTACCGATCTTGAGCATATTAATGCTCTAATGAGAGTTATTTGGCATGTAGTTATAAAGCTGCTTATAGTCGACTGATTAAGGAAACCATCAAAATAAAATAACCATATAAAACATAGCATTTTTTCAGTTGGAGTATTAATCTCACATCAGTTAATTAACATTAGCTCCAGAGAAACAGTCAAATAACACTCAACATCTCAGCACTCACAAGCTGTAGATACTGTGCAGATATTAATGTCAGGATATGATATAGTCCATTATACTGTACATGAAGATTTAATATGATGTTCATTGTGTGTTATAAATAATCATACTCTTAAACTTAAAAACACAAATGTGTTATAATTAGGATTATTCATGATTTGATATAACATAAGTTTGTTGTATAATGCATTACGCATTCATTATAATGCCTTAAGAATACCCTTATAATGTATTATAAATACAGGATTCATAGAAAGGGTTACCGAAATGCCTATTAAGCAAAAGTCTTATGTTTTGTCTTCTAAACAGAGTATCATGAAAGAACACATTAGTGAGATGTTGGAGAATAAAATCATTGAACCCTCATCTTCAGCCTGGGACGCTCCTGTGATTATGATACCTTAAAAACAGGAGGACTTAGATTTTGTGTTGATTATCAGAAATTAAACTCTGTTTCTCAATCAGATTCTTATCTATTACAGATTATTGAAGAAATCCTGTAATCATTGGCTGGAGCAGCATCTAGCTACAGAGACGAATCAGCCCGGCTCTGATGCCTGCACCTTACAGAGAAATCACATTCAACAAGAAAAAGATACATGTGTGTATGAAGATGAAGATTTTCTTGCAGATTTGATTTTATTCACCATTACTTGTTTTGGATGTCTTAGCATCTTGATTGTGCAAATCAGTTTCTCAAGTTAATCTGAACAGCGAGAGAAGAGAACCAACCACGTTTAATGACAAATCCAGATCATTCCAACACCAGGCCAGGGACTTCAGCCACATTCAGTCTGAAGGCTGGAAATAAATACACTGCTGACACCGTGTCAAGCCAAGCAAGCCAAAGAAAAATTACAGATGATTACATTTTGGCACAAATGTCCTAACCAATAACCTGGGCAGAGAACAAGAGGTTAAGAGAATAAAACTGGCATGTGGCCTCAGATGTGTGATTGGAGATGAAGAATGACTTCACAAGCCAACAACAGAATGACAAGCCAACACTGGAAAGAAAAAGAGCACACAGACTCATGGCTCAGCACCAATCTGCCAAACATGCCTGAAATGAAGTCAGCTCTTAATGGAAAAATAACAGTTGAATAAAACTTAATGTTTGAACTGTGCGAAATGAACCAAAATGGCTGCTGTGATGCTCAATGAGATTTTATCATGTGAGTGAACAAGGAAGACTGGGAAAAGATGATTAAAAAAGGTTCTTGGACGGTCTCCAGGTAGAACGATGTCAGCGTAATGCCATTCTCTTACAAATCCGTCTGTCTCCACTGTAAGATGATCTAATGAAGTCCAATAACCTTGCGGTTTTAAATGACTGTGACAACTTTAACATTTGAAAAGATACTATGGCAAAGTTATTGCTTTCTTTATTCAAATTGATTTTCTTTTTCATGAAAATTTTATAATGAGCTTTTCTTTGTAAATACGCGCTAGATGGATATATTTGACCATTTCATTTTGAATACTATTATGTTCGTCTCGTGTTAATAAAAGCAAAACATTCTGACTGACTACTAATGTTAGTTAATGTCATACCATTGGCAGGCGAACGCATAGACTCAAAAGTGATAATCAACAAGATTTTTTTTTTTTTAATGTAGGATTAAATGTTGCACGCCGAAAATCCGGCACGGTGCCGGAGAACTTTAAGCCCTGCATTTCACAAGTCCACAACAACAGACATATTGAGAAATGGCTATTGTGTTTTATTTTTGTGTTTGATAAATCCTCAGTGAATCAGAGATGATAACTCAAGCACAATCACAATACATCCTCTCAGACAGCACCTCACACCCATGAACTACAGGGAAACACTCCTGGGAGCTGAAGGAACCTGGAGACGGCCTGCATCGAATGAGACGAGCAAAGCTGGAAGATCAAGTGGTTATGGTGGTGCTCTGGTGATTGACAGACAGTGAACACTCAATTTTCCTTCTCACTTCCTCTGTTTCTGAGTACAGACCCCCAGCAGGTCTTCCCCAGGCCAAACCGGACAGTTTATACTGTATGTCAGGCATCTCAGCACACACCTGAGTCAAATCACTCCGCTTTGCTCAGCATGTCATTCACTGAGTGACTCCTGCCCATCCCAGACATCTGATCGCTCTCCTGAACACACTTCTTCAGCATCGCGCAGAACTGAGGATGAGCGGTTCACACATGGCTTCATTAGACAACACTGGGCTTGGTAAGACAAGCCTCAATATGCACCTATTAGTGTCCCTGAAATAGATCGTTATAACCCTAATGTTAAATCAATCACCACTAGTGCTCGTACTGAATGTGATTCCTCAGCAGATGTGTGATGTTGAAGAGTGTGCTGCTTACAACGGCAGGACCTGCAATCTGGTCTTTTTGGCTTGTGGTTTATGTTTGCAGAAGTGAAAATCAAAACAAAATAAAGATAAAACCTGTTTTGAGCTATTTTTTGTCATCTGAATACTGATTTTAAGTAGGGGAGGAAAACCTATTTAAATCGTAAGTCAATTCTTTTTTTTTTTTAATTAAATATTTTAGCCATATTGCCAAGCTTTACTTGACTGATTTATTAAAGTTGATTAGAAGTAATCATGTTTTTAAAAGGAGGATTTCTGTGCATGTTCTCAGAGAGAGAATATAACTGATCAAGTCAAAGTCATCTTTTAGCTCAAGGTGCACGATTAAACGGTCAAATACACGCAAAATTGTCAAAAGGCGCCACTTAGTGATTATTCACATAAACCTTCGTTTGTTATATATTAATCGAACATAACGAGTTGAGAATAAAAATATATGCATAACAGTAAACTGGATTTGTGCGGCTCTTAAAGTGACAGCGGGCTACACTGCTACATTACACAGTGCTAAATAATCAAGTATTAAACTGCAGGTCAATCAAAACTCCCTAACGTTACCGAATGAAATGTTTATCGAAAAAGTGGCATACAGACCATGCCAGCTTTGGATGTGTTGATGTAAGTGATCAATTCATCAGTTTTGATCATCTTTTTTCATAAAACTGTCCCACACTAAAGTGTTGCTAAGAAAGATGCCATAAAGCTATAATAAAACAGCTATAATATTATTATTATTGCACTTCGCTTGGGTTAAATGCAGAGCATGAATTCAGAGTATGGGTCATTATACAGGTACTTGGCTGTATGTCATGTCACTTTCACTTTTCAGTTTCAGTAGATGCATCTGCTGTCTAAGAGCTGCCATTCTCCTAAAGTTATAAAGTTATTATGAAGTTTTTGCTTTCCTTAAAATACAGGTAATAAACAGCATGTTACTGCTGCCTAGAAGAGCTAAAAAAATCCCTCACTGACATTCTTATGTCTCACTGTCACACCGGTAGAGCAGACAAAACTGTATAATAGGCCTGTCGCAATAATCAATATATCACATGATATGTGTATATGACATCAATCTTTTTGGTGATGCAATATATTCCCCATTATATTGAATTAAAAATTAATGTCACCATGTTTTGTACATTCCACTTGCGATCGTGTCTTGTGCATCTTCTTGTACATAACGTTGTGTAGTAAAAAAATGTTTCTACAAAAAAAAAAAAACTTTTTTTCTCTGCAGATTTGGTCTTGTTTAAGGACCTGTGCCTCTGTGCATACAGACATCTGACTGCTGAGTAGTGATTGTGTTTTTCAACATTAGTGTGCTCCCTTAATTCACAGAGAAATGAAGGTCTGTAGATGGAAAAGTCTCCATTCAAGTTCTTTGTGGATTTTTTCCCCCCTACTTGTTACTTTGCACTTTTTGTTAGAACATGTTTATTTACTATTTATTCAGTTTTTTTAAGGTATCTAGCATTCTGATACTTCATTTCCATGATCTAAATATTTTTAAAAATTAAAAGTTGGTTGTCATTTGGAAGCGTGTAGGCCTTCTTGCATTATTATGCTGTTACATTATGATTATATATTTAGTGGCATAAAATGGTCTTTAAAATGACAATATTATCACTTATCGCAATTATTTCTGGGGCAATATATCGCACAACAAGCTGTTATCGTGACAGGTCTACTGTTTAAACACATTAGACTCAGGATGAAACGACAGAAGTGAAGGCTTGCAGAAATGTGTCAGCTGTACAGCACACTGTCTGTGTCTCCAGAACTAACACTAGAGATAATCTTACAGTAGGGTTAATGTAAACTCTGATCTAATTAGGGTTGGGTGTCATTTGAACTCTATCGATTCCTAGTTTCGATACAAATACGATAAAAAAATCCAATATATAAAAAAAATAAGTCAAACATTTAGATAAGAAACATGTATTCTGTCTTTTTACAAAGCATTCTGTTGCAGCTGAATAACATGAGCAAAAATCAGCAGCCTACAAAACACTGCAAGAGGTAATTTGCCTGCGATTAAAAAAAAAAAACACCATAGCAAAAACAACTAGTATTATAAATATTAGTAATATAAATTTCAAATATTAAAGTGTTAAAGACAAGTAACCAGTCAGTAATAAGATAGGAACAAACAAATCAACGAGCAATATAAATACAACTACAAATTTCGGGTACAGAAACTTTAAAAGTTTAAAAACACTGCATAGTTTTCTTTTATAAATAAAATAAAGATTACTCAATTAAAGTTGTTAAATATATTCAGTCGAATTCAATCGGTTTACATTCACGCAAGACAAAAACGGCTGTGTTTATAATGATATACTGACATAGCTTTCTGTATATTGGTCGACAAATATGAAAGAAGTCAGTTTCGACTCTGAACAACCTTTTCTACAGTATAAATACACTGAGCGATCCGAGAACAGACACAAACCGGGAACTACTGATGGGAAGTTCGGCTCATTTTACCGACTCGGACTTCTCTGAGTCACTCAGCAAAATTAATGAGTCAAATGAGTCATTTCGTTCATTTTAGCAAAATGTAATTAAAATGTTACGTGTTACTTACCCAAACACATCTAGTACTTACGCAAAAGTTGATCACACTACAAACAATACTAAACTAAAATGCTATAATAAACAGAAAAGATGAATTAATTCTTCACCTGGGTCTTCAGTCTGTGATTAGCTCACCTTTTGTCTGACAAATCTTCGGGTTCAAGTCATTAATCACGTGACAGCCCCATACGCTAAACCCTGCAGTCCGAGCCGGAGAGAGATTTGATTAGTTCATCTTTTGGGTCACGTGATTAAGGAACGAGTCAAACTCAACCTGAACTATGAACTAATCAATTCTCTTTCTGGCTCAAGACTGCTTTGACTGGCACAGGTGAAATACTACTAGCAGAACAGAACCTATAGAATATTATGCATGCGCGACTGAACGAATCACTCCCCGAGACGACTCGTTCTTCCCGAGTCACATTAAAGATTCGTTCAAAATGAATGAAACGTTCAAGAACGACACATCACTACCAGGATCCTCTCTGTGCACGCGCTTCAGCTTCATCTGCGCTGCACACAAACAGGGCTAAAATGCTTTCAGTTCCTGCACTTAATCGTTTTTAATCAAATTGAAAAGAGACTATTGTGTTTGGCTGTACTCAGCATTGAATCAAAAAGCACAAGGGCATTAGATCTAGATACATTTGTGAAGCGTTTTGCTGAGCAACATGGAAATCGCCGCATTCAGCTGTTATAGGCAGGACAACTTCATGTATGCTCACTGGTGAGCCTTTAAAAAGCTGTTAAAATGACCTCAACAGAATCTGTACTTTAATGGTCTGTGTTTATATCTGGTTTTGGCAACGGAGAACCTTTTAATAAAACCAAAATTGTGAGAAACCAAGTTTAAAATGTGACACTGGTGTAAATGGTGTCAATCCTGCTGAATATGAATCAGTGTTGTTACTGTTTATGTTTCTTATTTTGTATATACAGTCAGTCAAAAACAGTATGCTTCCCCTCTCACACATCTGCCACTCATCACCTGTGTCTTAACCTTAATAACTTTCCTGTGATAATGCCCCTTACTTCTATCGCACTTCTGTCTCCTAGTGAGATCACATTGTATGGTCACTTATTCCTTATATGAACTGTTTCAAATGCAAGACATTGATTGCACGAGTGTGTCCATATACTATTTATCATCAAACTGTTATAACTGTGACTAAATTCAGTATATATATATGTTTACCATATGTTTCCAGCCCTCAAATATTCCTGTCCCCTTCTCGCTACCCCATCAATATTTTTCTAGATCCGCCCGTTTAAGACCTACATGACTGTTTACTTGGAGGATACTTGTAAAACACAAGTTCTCTGCTCACAAGCTCTATTAGCACCTGATGTGCGGCTTACATACTCCTCTCCCACCGAAACAGAGACAACACACGCATATAGCTCTGTTGTGTGTTTCAACGGCCTAAAATCAGTTGTTTTAAACTGCAATGCTTCATGTGTGCAAACAAAGTTTTCGTGACCACACGCACAGCTATGTGATGTGAGCGTGTATGCCATTATTCACGTTTCCGCCTGCATCACGGTGTAATGCAAGTAAGACTGCCATCATTCAAATGATGAAAAAGTATTAACGTAAACAATGTATTTTGCAGGCACCACAAAATAAACGAAAGAGCATAATATGAAATGATAGACTTTTCATTTTGTCAATCGGATATATAGTCATGTCGCCCAGCCCTAAAGTAGTGTTAATTTCGTCACCTATTTTTAATTTAGTCTTAGTCTTAGTCTTGTGCCAAATGTCCTTGTTAGTTTTAGTCATATTTAGTCATTCACATATCTTTTTTTGTCAGTCAAGTTTTAGTCGACTAAAAGTCTCGTCATTTTAGTCTAGTTTTAGTCAAAAAAAAAAAACTCAAGGTATCTTAGTCGACTAAAAGTCTTTTAATTTTAGTCTAGTTTTAGTCAAAAAATTTTAGTGTTTTTTTTTAAATAACACATTATTACTGATAAACATTTCAGTAAAAAAAGTGTTTCACATATCTCAAACTTAAATGTCATAATTACCTGACAAAATACACTTGTTGAATGATTTTTGTTGAATGCAAATGTTAAATGTGTCTGGTTTTCAAATTCTGATTTAGGAGACACATTCACAAATGATTAACCTGATCACATTTTTTTTACTTTATTGATACTGCTTTTAATTGTAATGCAAAGACCGGTCATCGGGACATAAGCTGTCAAATACAATAAAAGAGCCTGCGCAGCAACAGGAGATATAATTTAACACAAAAAGCCTGCCTAGACGGTGGACTTGTGCTCAGGATTTTTTTTTTTATTTTGTATTTTTTGAGCGGCGTGTGGACAAAATCTTTTTACGCACACACTATTTTATTTCTTGATAACAGACCGCTGCTAACTATAACACACAAATATCGAGCCTCTTCCTTTGACCTAGCATGTCGTCGCTTGCTCATCACTCGTGTTCGCTTCAGGTGTTGTGTGTTCAGCAGTTTTGTGTTACAGCCACAGGCTGGCAGCAACAGGAGCATGAGACCTGTAACTTGAGCAACAGCGCGAAGACGCAAACTCGTTCTGAATTTTTAAAGGCGTAACAGTTGATGAAAAAGCAGAGACGATTGTAGATGAAAATGAAGAGAGATTTTATCTTAGTTTTTATTTTATGCAAAACATTTGTGTCTCGTCTTTTTTCGTCAACAATAATGCATGTTAATTTAGTCTTAGTCAGCGTTTTTGGACAGTGGTGTAGTCTTGTCATCGTCTCGTCTTAGTCATGAAAAAAAGGTTGTTGACGAACATATTTCTTCTCGTCTCGTCTGACGAAATTAACACTACCCTAAAGACATTTTTTTTTACTGAAATGTAAAGTAAAAAAAAAAAAATTTAGATGGGTTTACTTTTAAGATTAGAGGATAGTATAAGCTCAGAATAAAAGCAATTACTCCAATAAACTTCCAGTTTGTGAGTGTCTTTTATCCATCATGCCCTTGGTGTGCCAGTACTCACAGGGTATCCACAAAAGGAAGAATGCAGATGGAGTAAATTGAGTATAACAATGATTGAGCACACTGCTCACACACATACACACACAAAGTGTCTGATCACTGTTGTATTTGGAGATTGAATCAGAATCATAGTTCAGTGGTGCCTGGGGCAAAAGAGGGGAGGGGGGGCAAGTTCGGGAGGGAGTTCAGCTTCCTGACAGCCTGATGGATGAAGCTGTCCTTCAGTCTGCTGGTCCTGCTCTGGAGACTCCGCAGTCTCCTCCCTGATGGCAGCAGGCTGAAGAAGCTGTGTGATGGGTGGGTGGGATCACCTGTGATGCAGAGGGCTTTGCGTGTGTGATGTGTTCCATAAATGTCCTGAAGGGAGGGGAGAGAGACACCAATGATCTTCTCAGCTGCTCTCACTATGCCTTGCAGGGTCTTTCGGCAGGACGCGTTGCAGGCGCCATACCACACAGTGATGCAGCTCGTCAGGATGCTCTCGATGGTGCCTCTGTAGAAGGAGTACATGATGGGGGCCGGGGCTCTGGCTCTTCTCAGTTTGCAGAGGAAGTAAAGACACTGTTGTGATTTCTTGGCCAGTGCTGCTGTGTTTTCAGTCCAGGAGAGGTCCTCTGTGATGTGCACACCCAGGAACTTGGTGCTGCTCACTCTCTCCACAGTCGCACCGTTGATGGTCGGAGGAACGTGCTGAGTGTGTGCTCTCCTCAAGTCAACAACAATCTCCTTCATCTTCTCCAAGTTCAGAGAGAGATTGTTGTCACTGCACCACCCGGCCAAGTGGCTAACCTCGCTAAAAGTGTTGAGCCCCAGCTGGACCAGTTTGTAAATGAGCTGTTGAGGGATGATTGTGTTAAATGCTGAACTGAAGTCAATGAACAGTATTCTGACATATGAGTCCTTTTTGTCCAGATGTGTGAGTGCTGAGTGGAGGGTAGTGGAGATGGCATCATCGGTCGAGCGGTTGGACCGATATGCAAACTGGAAGGGGTCCAGGGAGGGGGTGAGGGCAGACTTGATGTGGTGCATGACTAGCCGTTCAAAGCACTTCATGAGGATGGGAGTAAGTGCAACAGGACGGTAGTCATTGAAGCAGGATGGAGATGGCTTCTTCAGAACTGGAATGATGGAGGTAGTTTTGAAACATGTGGGAACAACAGCCTGACTCAGTGAGATGTTGAAAATGTCTGTGAAGACATCAGTGAGTTCTGCTGCACAGTCTCTCAGTACACGCCTAGGGATGTTGTCAGGACCCGGAGCTTTGCGTGCATTGATCCTGCTGAAGGATCTCCTCACGCTGTCTGAGGTCAGCATCATCACCTGGTCGCCGGGAGGAGGTGGAGTCTTCTGTGCAGTGGAGCTGTTTTGTTGCTCAAAGCGAGCAATGAAGGTGTTCAGCTCGTTCAGCAGAGAGATGTTGTTGTCACAGGTCCGTGGTGGGGGCTTGTAGTCCGTAATGGTCTGTATCCCCTGCCACAGGTTCCTAGTTTCTCTGCTGTCGCTGAATTGATGGGCTATCCTCCTGGAGTGCTCTCTCTTAGCCTCTCTGATGCCACGGGACAGGTTGGCCCTGGCTGTTCTCAGGCCCACCTCATCTCCAGCTCTGAGGGCAGCGTTCCGTGTTTTCAGGAGTCTGTAGACCTCCCCTGTCATCCACGACTTCTGATTGGCCCGGACAGTGATGGTTTTTGTGACTGTTACATCATCAATACACTTTTTGATGTAGGCAGTGACAGTCTCTGAGTACTCCTGGAGGTTATTGCATGTTATTGCATGTGGCAGCCTGCTTAAACATGTCCCAGTCAGTTGTGTTGAAGCAGTCTTGAAGAACCTCTGATGATCCTTCTGGCCACACTTTAATCTGTTTGTGAACTGGTTTGGTGACTTTAATGAGCAGTCTGTATGCAGGCATTAGCATAACAGTGATGTGGTCTGAGGCTCCGAGGTGGGGGGGGGGGGGGCTTTGTAAGCTCCTCTCTGTGTGGTATAAACAAAGTCCAAAATGTTATTACCTCGTGTTGGAAAGTTAATGTGTTGGTTTATTTTTGGAAACACACTCTAAGTCAGCATGGTTGAAATCCCCAGCTATGATGAGAAAAGCATCGGGGAGTGCTGTCTGCTGCTCACTGATGTGCTGGTACAGTTTATTAAGTGCGTTGTTCCTGTTTCTGATGATGTTGATCGGGTGAATGTAAACCGAAATGAGCAGTATAGCAGTATTTTCCCTCGGCAGATAGAACGGCCGGCACTTAATAATCAAACTCCACCAGGGGTGAGCAGTGTTTGCTGATCACAACAGTATCGTTGCACCACGCGTCATTGATGTAAACACAAAGTCTCCCGCGACGAGAGCTCTGTCCGCTCGATAGCACGTCAGCTGGTCGAGCTGAATAGCGCCGTCTGGAATGCTGTTGCTGAGCCATGTTTCCGTGAACACAAAAACACAACAGTCTCTTACAGTCCTCTGAGTCGAACGTAGTAGTCGAATGTAGTCCCAGTTTATTGTCCAACAAGCGTACGTTAGCCAGTATGATGGTGGGGATAGATGGCTTGTGTGGGTTAGCCGTTAGCCTAGCCCGGATATCTCCGCGCTTACCCCTCTTCTACTTCCTCTCACACCGCTTGTGGCGCCTCCGCTGTGGAGGTGATGGAGTAGTGGGGGTCAGTGATGGAGTAGGCCTCCGTAGCAGACCGAGATCCCGCAGCTGTTCCGCATGTGTGTAGTTTAACTGTAAAAATGCGGTTCTACAGACATCCAGCAGAAACTCGCGACTCTATGCTCACTTACAGACAAGTAGACGCAATGACGACTTACAAAAACACTGCGACTCACAAGACATAAAACACGAAAGACAACCAGACAAATCCACAGGCGAATGGTTTTGGGCACGGGGACGGGCATTTTACTGTGTGATAAATGAGCAGCACGGCACAAAGGTTTATATATATTATGTATATATTTATGTATCTTTATCCATAAATTGATACTTATTAATTCTGCTGTTTAAAACAAATAAAGAAACTGTGTAGCAGAGTGGTTATGTGTAAACAGTAAAAGAGCCTCTTTATTTGTGCAGTGTGCACCTGTCTGTGTGATGTGAGACTTTATTCTGACACCTACTGGCAAGGATGCAGCATTGCATAAAGAATTAGTTTTGGTTACCATTGCCATCATAGACAGAAACTCATGATTCATTTACAGCTCTGAAACTGTCCAGTAATGGCCAGATGGTCATGTGATCTCAACATGGCAGTTGCATGAGAAGGGTTTTAATATACAGTAACTACTAAACTGAGACAGAGAGATCATCGGGCACACATGCTGTTTGCTGAAGGCTGATGAATCTAATGAGGCGTTGCTGAGGAGGTGCTGTGAGGCTGAACAAACCATCTTTTGTGCCACACACTCCTTTCACCTCACCAGCTGGCTTCATGACTCCTTATCTGCCTCCCTGGTCTTTAACTCTTTGTTTACCGTGTGAGAGACGCCACACACCGACTACAGTCACATGACACTGAACACTGAGCTGCTCTCACCTTTCATGATCAGCTTTCCTCAGCGCACAACAACCTTTGCAGAAATCTAATCCATTACAAATGTCTATGAAACATGTGGGTTGTTACCTGGATGTGATGTGGTTGCTAAGGTGTCCCGAGTGTGTTTGGTTTTAAATGGCTTGTTATGCTGTAAGTCTAGAGGTCAGCTGAAGGCAGATACTACTACTAAGAAAAGGTATAGACATGTTTGTTCTTTAAAATATTCTTCAAATGTACTTGTGATAAAGAAATTCAAAGGTTCCCCTTGTCCATCTTACAAAATAAGCCCTTAAGGGCAATGTCGCTGTCAGAGAGCAGCCAGGTGAGGCACAGCACGACAGATCTAAAGGATCCAGGCAGAAATTTACAACTCATTCTCAGTAGGAAAGTGCCCAAGCAACATTGCTCAAAAAAAGTTGCCCCCTGTATCATTAGCCTAAAAGTTTGTCCTGATAAAAGCCATTGTCTTTTGCAGACCAAAATCATGTTTTGTGGACATGTTAGTGCTTCAGTAAATGTCCATGTGTAAGTCTAGTGTGGCTTATTCACACCTGCTATATACAACTTAGCCGTGTCTTGATTCAAAGAGGTAGTT
>NC_081769.1:0-95000 GCF_963082965.1 Carassius carassius | reverse complement strand
TGAAAACCAGGAGGATTGTGACTAGCGGTCGACCAATATTGGTTTTTGAGAGCTGATGCCGATATCTTGGAAAGCAGGATGGCCAATAGCTGATAAAGTTAATATAATATTTACTTTATTTTATTAATATTTAAGACATTTTTAATCAGTTGACAATAGATTAAACAATGTTTAAATTATTACATTAATATTTCGCCACATGCAAACTCAAAAACTTACATTTTAAAATTGCGATGTGCAATACATGGCATATTTAAACACTTTGAGGAATTCTCCTGTGTTGGCAAAGGTTTATAAATGATTACGTTACAAATCTAGTGAGATAATGGACACGGTTTTCTCATATGAATGTTAAGCAATTCAAAAGTCACAGCAGAAGAAGAGTTTAGCCCCTTTCACACACAGTCTTCACTGGTAAATTACCATAAAGTCACCATTAATAGATCATGTGTGAACAGGACCTTTTCAAAACTCAAGGTGAATTTGTTCTGATCATATCGTTCTTATGGAGATGACCTGATTACTCTGATCTGTCTACAAAGCTCCGCTGCTTTCTAATTAGTTTTCTTATATAAATATGTGCTAGATAGACATCTTTAACCTTCGGGCCTCGCAGATTTTTCTACATTTCATGCTTCTCCATTCATCAGGGATGCGACTCCACAACTGAATAATATTATGCGTGTCTCATATTTATAAAGAGCAAATAATGTTAGTTTGGTTGAGAGTGAAAGCTGTGCTCCTCTCATACCACTGGTAGGTGAAAAAAAATGTGATTTTTTTTTTTTAAGCCGATCGCTGCACGGCGGAGATCCATTCCAGTGCCGGAGAACTTTAAGACCTGCATTACACTTTACCTGCTGCTGGGTCCATTATAACCCCTGCGGCCCTCAGCACCGAGCCCCAAGCCTAATAACCATCATAGCCCAGGGAGGAGAAGAAAGAAGAAATCTACAATACACTACTGCTGAACTCTCAGGTGTTCAGATGGACCGGGCTCCAGACCAGAGATGTACATGTGTCTTGCAGGAGAAGAAGAGCTGCTCTCTTTGGGCATAAGCTCTCAGACAGTCAACTGGGGAAACCACAGCAGCGATCTGCAATCTGTCCAAAACGGACCATAAACACCTTCCTGAAGCAGGTCACAAGTGTGCTAAACCTTAATTCATTCAGAGAGAAGGTCAATTACATCCGTCCTGCGATACTTGTCTTCAATCAGAGGCATTTTATGAAGCCAGAAGCTGAGGGCAAGCGTTCTTCCTGAGGGTCACGTCTCACAGTCAGTTTCGTGGACAGACGTGACCCGTGATGGGGATATCGTTTTGTTGTTGGCGGCTGTACTGCGTTTGAGCTCCGTCACTATATTCTTTTCATTGACTATTTTTAACTCAAAAATCAATTTTATACATCATCGTTTCCATTTATATAACGTGTGAATATATCCTCTATTGTATTCTACAACAAAAACAATCAGAGCGCCTCGCTATCACTAGTTTTATTTTGATCTCCCGGGTCCGCTATTAGCTTTTAGCCCGTTAGCATCAGCGGCGTGGTTGCTGCTTACTGCGCTTACATTGCTAATACTCTATTCACACACATTACCATTGCTGTACTCACTGTTACTTGCTTTAATGGATGAATGTCTCCACTCTGTGCAGCTCGAGCTCGAGGCCGTGGGAAAGCAGATTCGCGACCTGGAGGTGAGGCAGGCCCAGCTGAGACAGCGGAGAGCCGCGCTGGAATCATCCTGGGCTGATGCTCACAAGTCCGGGGTAAGTATACAGCGATCTGCTAACAGTCCCAACACGTCTACTCCGTGTGTTTCTCTGCACAGGCCCGGTGCACCCAGGACGCGATCTTCCCAGATGTCCTTCACTGCGACGCCGGGACACCACGGACCCTGGGTGCATCCACAGCGGAGGACGCGAGCCGGGTCCCGGGCGACGACTTCTTCCCCTCCTGCCTTCGACATCTCCATCCGGAACCGCTTCGCTCCCCTCCGCGAGACAGGACGCGACGCTGTGATCATCGGAGACTCCATCGTCCGACACGTAAGTGCTACGTTAGCCGAAGGTAAAGTGCACACTCATTGTTTGCCTGGTGCTCGTGTTCTCGATGTTTCTGCGCAGATACCCGCGATCCTGAAGGTCGACGAGAGCCCCAGAGCGGTCGTGCTTCACGCCGGGGTTAACGACACCACGCTGCGGCAGACAGAGACGCTGAAGAGGGACTTCAGCAGCCTGATCGAGACGGTTCGTAGCACGATGCCCGCGGCGACGATCGTCGTGTCAGGACCACTGCCCACGTATCGACGAGGACACGAAAGGTTCAGTAGACTTTTTGCTTTAAATGAATGGTTGTTGTCATGGTGTAAAGAACAGAAACTGCTATTTGTTAATAACTGGAATCTTTTCTGGGAGCGTCCTAGGCTGTTTCGCGCTGATGGATTACACCCCAGCAGAATCGGAGCGGAGCTGCTCTCTGACAACATCTCCAGGACACTTCGCTCCATGTGACTAGTAAGACAATTCTCAGATAACTATTATGATGAGTTTTGTTCCACCCGCTTAAATGATAAAAGTACTTGCGCTGTAAAAACTATTAAGACTGTGTCTGTTCCCCGAATAGTGAGGTCAAAATATAATGTAGGATCTAGAAAAAATCTTATCGTAATTAAACCAGAAAAATGTAAAGTAAATGAACAAAAACAATTTTTAAAGTTTGGGCTCATAAATATTAGATCACTCACACCCAAAGCAGTTATTGTAAATGAAATGATCACAGAAAATAGTTTTGATGTACTCTGCTTGACTGAAACCTGGCTAAAACCAAATTATTATTTTGGTCTAAATGAGTCTACTCCACCGAACTACTGTTATAAGCATGAGCCCCGTCAGACTGGTCGTGGCGGAGATGTCGCAACAATATATAGTGATATTCTCAATGTTACCCAGAAAACAGGATACAGGTTTAACTCTTTTGAAATACTTCTGCTAAATGTTACACTGTCAGACATGCAAAAGAAATCTAATGTATCTCTTGCTCTGGCTACTGTGTATAGACCACCAGGGCCGTATACAGAATTCCCAAAAGAATTTGCAGATTTCCTCTCAGACCTTCTAGTTACAGTTGAAAAGGCGCTAATCATTGGAGATTTTAATATTCACATTGATAGTGCAAATGATACATTAGGACTTGCGTTTACTGACCTAATAAACTCCTTTGGAGTCAAGCAAAATGTCACCGGGCCCACTCATCGTTTTAATCATACACTAGATCTAATTATATCGCATGGAATCGATCTTACTGCTATAGATATTGTACCCCAAAGTGATGATATTACAGACCATTTCCTTGTGTCGTGCATGCTGCATATAAATGTGCAAATATATTAACTATATGTCTCAGCGTTACCGTCTGGGCAGAACTATTGTTCCAGCCACCAAAGACAGATTCACAAATAACCTGCCTGATCAATCTCAACTGCTATTTGTACCCAAAAATACACATGAATTAGACGAAATTACTGACAACATGGGCACTATTTTCTCTAATACATTAGAAGCTGTTGCCCCCATCAAATTGAAAAAGGTTAGAGAAAAACGTACTGTGCCATGGTATAACAGTAATACTCACTCTCTCAAGAAAGTAACTCGTAATCTTGAAAGCAAATGGAGAAAAACTAACTTGGAAGTTTTTAAAATTGCGTGGAAAAACAGCATGTCCAGCTATAGACAGGCTCTAAAAACTGCTAAGGCAGAGCATATCCACAAACTCATAGAAAATAACCAAAACAATCCAAGGTTTTTATTTAGCACAGTGGCTAAATTAACAAATTACCAGACGCCACCTGATTCAAATATTCCACCAACGTTAAATAGTAATGACTTTATGAATTTCTTCACTGATAAAATAGATAACATTAGAAATACAATAGCGAATGTAGATTCTACAGCGTCTTACACTTCAGTTTCATCCATCGCACCCAAAGATAAACTGCAGTGCTTTACAAATATAGGACAGGAAGAGCTAAATAAACTTATCACTGTATCTAAACCAACAACATGTTTATTAGATCCTGTACCCACTAAATTACTAAAAGAGCTGTTACCTGTAGCCAAAGAACCGCTTCTCAATATCATTAACTCGTCATTATCTTTAGGTCACGTCCCAAAACCATTCAAGCTGGCGGTTATCAAGCCTCTTATTAAGAAACCAAAACTAGATCCTAGTGTACTGGCAAATTATAGGCCTATTTCAAATCTTCCATTTATGTCTAAAATATTAGAAAAGGTTGTGTCTGCTCAATTGAGCACCTTCCTACATAAAAATGATCTGTATGAAGAATTTCAGTCAGGTTTTAGGCCCCACCATAGCACAGAAACTGCACTTGTTAAAATTACAAATGACCTGCTTCTTGCGTCAGATCAAGGCTGCATCTCATTTCTAGTCTTACTTGATCTTAGTGCTGCGTTCGACACCATAGATCATGACATACTCATAGATCGATTACAAAACTATACAGGTATTCAAGGGCAGGCTCTAAGATGGTTTAGATCCTACCTGTCCGATCGCTACCATTTTGTTTACTTAAATGGGGTGTCATCTCATTTATCATCAGTAAAATATGGAGTGCCACAAGGATCCGTCCTAGGTCCCCTTCTATTTTCAATATACATGTTGCCCCTTGGTAATATTATTAGAAAATACGGAATTAGCTTCCACTGTTATGCTGATGATACTCAGCTATATATCTCAACGAGACCAGATGAAACTTCCCAATTATCTAAGCTAACAGAGTGTGTTAAAAATGTAAAAGATTGGATGACAAATAATTTTCTCCAATTAAATTCGGATAAGACAGAGATATTAATTATTGGACCAAAAAACACCACACAGAATCTTGTAGATTACAATCTGCAACTAGACGGATGTACTGTTACTTCCTCTACAGTCAGAAATCTGGGTGTTATATTGGACAGCAAATTGTCTTTTGAAAATCATATTTCCAATGTTACAAAAACTGCATTCTTCCATCTTAGAAACATTGCCAAGCTACGAAACATGTTATCTGTTTCTGATGCAGAAAAGCTAGTTCATGCATTCATGACCTCTAGACTGGACTATTGTAATGCACTTCTAGGTGGTTGTCCTGCTTCTTCAATAAACAAGCTACAGGTCGTCCAAAATGCAGCAGCTAGAGTCCTTACCAGGTCAAGAAAATATGATCATATTACCCCAATTTTACAGTCTCTGCACTGGCTACCTATTAAGTTGCGTATCAGTTACAAATTATCATTACTAACCTATAAGGCCCTAAATGGTTTAGCTCCTGCGTACCTAACTAGCCTTCTACCACGCTACAACCCATCACGCACCCTAAGGTCACAAAACGCTGGACTTTTGGTAGTTCCTAGGATAGCAAAGTCCACTAAAGGAGGTAGAGCTTTTTCACATTTGGCTCCCAAACTCTGGAATAGCCTTCCTGATAATGTTCGGGGTTCAGACACACTCTCTCTGTTTAAATCTAGATTAAAAACGCATCTCTTTCGCCAAGCATTCGAATAATGTATCTCTTAAATTGTGAGTGTAGTTGCATCTGCATTTTTATTCTTTAGCTTGGGTTAAACTAATTTTACTTCAGTTTCAGCAGCTATGCTAATGATGTCTCTATTTTGTTTCTATGTTTTGCCACGGGATGTAACTAGGATTTACACAAGCTCCAGTCTGGATCCAGAACACCTGAGAAGAGATGATGCTGACCCTCAGAGGACCCCAGATGACGCTAACCTTGAATCAACAAACAGAACTAACAAATATTGCTACATGTGTGACTGCATCATATAATTACTATTAATTAATAATATTGATAGTTCATCATCTAGCTGACTACGTCTTGTATTATTATTTTTATTTTTCTAAAATCCTGTCAAACGTGCACAAACTACTAGCTACTACTAAATATTGTAGAAACAATTTTCTGTAAAGTTGCTTTGTCAATGTCAATGTCAATGTCACCTTTATTTATATAGCGCTTTAAACAAAATACATTGCGTCAAAGCAACTGAACAACATTCATTAGGAAAACAGTGTCAATAATGCAAAGATGATAGTTAAAGGCAGTTCATCATTGGATTCAGTTATGTCATCTCTGTTCAGTTAAATAGTGTCTGTCCATTTATTTGCAATCAAGTCAACGATATCGCTGTAGATGAAGTGTCCCCAACTAAGCAAGCCAGAGGCGACAGCGGCAAGGAACCGAAACTCCATCGGTGACAGAATGGAGAAAAAAACCTTGGGAGAAACCAGGCTCAGTTGGGGGGCCAGTTCTCCTCTGACCAGACGAAACCAGTAGTTCAATTCCAGGCTGCAGCAAAGTCAGATTGTGCAGAAGAATAATCTGTTTCCTGTGGTCTTGTCCTGGTGCTCCTCTGAGACAAGGTCTTTACAGGGGATCTGTATCTGGGGCTCTAGTTGTCCTGGTCTCCGCTGTCTTTCAGGGATGTAGAGGTCCTTTCTAGGTGCTGATCCAGCATCTGGTCTGGATACGTACTGGATCCGGGTGACTGCAGTGACCCTCTGATCTGGACACAGACTGGATCTGGTGGCCACGGTGACCTCGGAACAAGAGAGAAACAGACAAATATTAGCGTAGATGCCATTCTTCTAATGATGTAGCAAGTACATAGGTTGTTATGGGAAGTGTTTCCGGTTCCGGTTTACCTAATTAATGCAGCCTAAAAATCCTTTAACGGATTTGGATAATAAAAGCATATTAGTATGTTATGTGTATGCCAGGTTAAAGAGATGGGTCTTTAATCTAGATTTAAACTGCAAGAGTGTGTCTGCCTCCCGAACAATGTTAGGTAGGTTATTCCAGAGTTTGGGCGCCAAATAGGAAAAGGATCTGCCGCCTGCAGTTGATTTTGATATTCTAGGTATTATCAAATTGCCTGAGTTTTGAGAACGTAGCGGACGTAGAGGATTATAATGTAAAAGGAGCTCATTCAAATACTGAGGTGCTAAACCATTCAGGGCTTTATAAGTAATAAGCAATATTTTAAAATCTATGCGATGCTTGATAGGGAGCCAGTGCAGTGTTGACAGGACCGGGCTAATATGGTCATACTTCCTGGTTCTAGTAAGAACTCTTGCTGCTGCATTTTGGACTAGCTGTAGTTTGTTTACTAAGCGTGCAGAACAACCACCCAATAAAGCATTACAATAATCTAACCTTGAGGTCATAAATGCATGGATTAACATTTCTGCATTTGACATTGAGAGCATAGGCCGTAATTTAGATATATTTTTGAGATGGAAAAATGCAGTTTTACAAATGCTAGAAACGTGGCTTTCTAAGGAAAGATTGCGATCAAGTAGCACACCTAGGTTCCTAACTGATGACGAAGAATTGACAGAGCAACCATCAAGTCTTAGACAATGTTCTAGGTTATTACAAGCAGAGTTTTTAGGTCCTATAATTAACACCTCTGTTTTTTCAGAATTTAGCAGTAAGAAATTACTCGTCATCCAGTTTTTTATATCGACTATGCAATCCATTAGTTTTTCAAATTGGTGTGTTTCACCGGGCTGCGAAGAAATATAGAGCTGAGTATCATCAGCATAACAGTGAAAGCTAACACCATGTTTCCTGATGATATCTCCCAAGGGTAACATATAAAGCGTGAAGAGTAGCGGCCCTAGTACTGAGCCTTGAGGTACTCCATACTGCACTTGTGATCGATAGGATACATCTTCATTCACTGCTACGAACTGATGGCGGTCATATAAGTACGATTTAAACCATGCTAATGCACTTCCACTGATGCCAACAAAGTATTCAAGTCTATGCAAAAGAATGTTGTGGTCAATTGTGTCAAACGCAGCACTAAGATCCAATAAAACTAATAGAGAGATACACCCACGATCAGATGATAAGAGCAGATCATTTGTAACTCTAAGAAGAGCAGTCTCAGTACTATGATATATAAATCCTGACTGGAAATCCTCACATATACCATTTTTCTCTAAGAAGGAATATAATTGTGTGGATACCACCTTTTCTAGTATCTTGGACAGAAAAGGGAGATTCGAGATTGGTCTATAATTAACTAGTTCTTTGGGGTCAAGTTGTGGTTTTTTGATGAGAGGCTTAATAACAGCCAGTTTGAAGGTTTTGGGGACATGTCCTAATGACAATGAGGAATTAATAATAGTCAGAAGAGGATCTATGACTTCTGGAAGCACCTCTTTCAGGAGCTTAGATGGTATAGGGTCTAACATACATGTTGTTGGTTTAGATGATTTAACAAGTTTATACAATTCTTCCTCTCCTATGGTAGAGAATGAGTGGAACTGTTCCTCAGGGGGTCTATAGTGCACTGTCTGATGTGATACTGTAGCTGACGGCTGAATGGTTGCAATTTTATCTCTAATAGTATCGATTTTAGAAGTAAAGTAGTTCATAAACTCATTACTGCTGTGGTGTTGGGAAATGTCAACACTTGTTGAGGCTTTATTTTTCGTTAATTTAGCCACTGTATTGAATAAATACCTGGGGTTATGTTTGTTTTCTTCTAAAAGAGAAGAAAAGTAATCGGATCTAGCAGTTTTTAATGCTTTTCTGTAGGATATGTTACTTTCCCGCCAAGCAATACGAAATACCTCTAGTTTTGTTTTCCTCCAGCTGCGCTCCATTTTTCGGGCTGCTCTCTTTAGGGTGCGAGTATGCTCATTATACCATGGTGTCAAACTGTTTTCCTTAACCTTCCTTAAGCGTAAAGGAGCAACTTTATTTAAAGTGCTAGAAAAGAGAGAGTCCATAGTTTCTGTTACATCATCAAGTTGTTCTGAGGTTTTGGATATGCTAAGGAATTTGGATACATCAGGAAGATAACTTAAAAAGCAGTCTTTTGTGTTAGAAATGATGGTTCTTCCATACTTGTAACAAGAAGTAGAATTTACAATTTTGGCTATATGAATTTTGCAAAGAACTAAATAATGATCTGAGATATCATCACTTGGCTGAATAATTTCAACACCATCAACATCAATTCCATGTGACAGTATTAAATCTAGAGTATGATTTCGACAATGAGTAGGTCCTGAAACGTGTTGTCTAACACCAATAGAGTTCACAATGTCTATAAATGCTGATCCCAATGCATCGTTTTCATTATCAACATGGATATTAAAATCACCAACTATTAAAACTTTATCTGCAGCCAGAACTAACTCAGATGTAAAATCACCAAACTCTTTAATAAAGTCTGTATGGTGCCCTGGTGGCCTGTATACAGTAGCCAGTACAAACATAACAGGGGATTTATCATTAACATTTGTTTCTTTGGATAATGTTATATGAAGTACCATTACTTCAAACGAGTTATACTTGTAGCCTGCTCTCTGAGAAATCCTGAAAACGTTGTTATAAATTGAAGCAACACCTCCACCTTTGCCTTTTAGACGTGGCTCATGTTTATAACAGTAATCTTGGGGGGTGGACTCATTTAAAATAATGTAATCATCAGGTTTTAGCCAGGTTTCTGTCAAACAGAGTACATCTATATTATGATCAGTGATCATATTATTTACAAAAAGTGTTTTCGTAGAAAGGGATCTGATATTCAATAAGCCAAGCTTTATCATTTGTTTATCCATATTGCTTCTGTTTTTTATTTGTTGAACCTCAATTAAATTGTTAATCTTAACCTGGTTTGGACGTTTTTTGTATTTTCTAGTTCGGGGAACAGACACAGTCTCTATAGTGTGATATCTACGTGAAAAAGTCTCTATGTGCTGAGAATTAACTGACCTCTGTGACGGGAGGCAGCTAGCAGACGGTCGGTTTAGCCAGTCTGTCTGCTTCCTGACCTGGGCCCCAGTTAGTCAAGTATAAACACGAAGACTATTTGCCATATTTCTAGAGAGAAGAGTGGCGCCACCCCAGGAGGGATGAAGACCATCTCTTTTAAACAGGTCAGGTCTGCCCCAAAAGCTCGTCCAATTGTCTATGAAACCTATGTTATTCTGTGGGCACCACTTAGACATCCAGCCATTGAGTGATGACAATCTGCTATGCATCTCATCACCACGGTAAGCAGGGAGGGGACCAGAGCATATTACAGTGTCTGACATCGTGCTGGCAAGTTCACACACCTCTTTAATGTTATTTTTAGTGATCTCCGACTGGCGAAGTCGAACATCATTAGCGCCGGCATGAATAACAATCTTACTGTATTTACGTTTAGCATTAGCAAGCACTTTTAAATTTGCCAAGATGTCAGGCGCTCTGGCTCCCGGTAAACATTTGACTATGGTGGCTGGTGTCTCTATATTCACGTTCCGTACAATAGAATCACCAATAACTAGAGCACTTTCATCAGGTTTCTCAGTGGGTGCATCACTGAGTGGGGAGAACCTGTTTAATGTTTTGATCGGAACAGAAGAGCGGTGTTTTGACCCACGACTACGCTGCCTCACTGTCACCCAGTTGCCCTGCTGCTGGGGCTCTGTTTCCGGAACCGAACAATGTACAGGAATCCCTGAGCTAGACGCATCCAAAGCCGTATCTAGAGCCCTAACATTTTTACTATCCTCAATTAAAGTTTGGATGCGTGTCTCTAATTCTGAAATCTTCTCTGTCAGCCTAACTATTTCCCTGCATTTATCACATGTGAATCCCTCATCAGCGACAGAGATAGATAAACTGTACATGTGGCAAGAGGTGCAAGAAACAATGATAGGAGAAGCCATTACTCACCGTGCTTGATGAAAATTCTTACTGCGGTTGTTTGATGAACTTGTGAAAAACTGGAGCGAGGGAGAGGAGAAAAGAAAACAGCGATAGGTTCGAATGAAGACGCTAATGACAAGCTAACGAGTGCTAACGCTTTGCATGTGTATTGCACTCACGGATATAAAATAAAAGTGAACGATCAAAGTTAATCTGATAAGATTGATCGATAATATCAGAAATATGGTGTGAATTAAGTTATATTTTACCACTTTAAAAAACAGAGAGTGATAGTAAGATAAAGATTCTAGAGAAAAAAATAAAATAAAAACAGCTACACGGAGCTACAAAATGTTACACAAGGCCAACAGGAAGTAGAGAAAACACTGTCCAACAGCGACACCCCTAACGATTTGTAACGATTTGTATTGTAAAAAGCGCTATGCAAATAAACTTGAATTGAATTGAATTGAATATCCTGAACGAGAGAGACAGGGGTTGAGGACGAGGTTCACGTCACTACCAGACACAACAGGAGACTCTTCATGGACAAATATACCTCCAAAAACAGAATTAAAAATACACAGATGTGAAATTCATAAACTCTGATCATTTGAAATTCCATTCAGAAGCTGCACAAGAATACTGGGCCGTGTTGAACACTGAGGTGTGGAGACGAACATTAACGTCCTGCACAAACAGTCAAAAACACACGAACACAGAGAGAAACTAGCCTCCTGACGCTGAATGTAATGTCTGCAGCCTGAAGATATAATCCAGCCACCTGCTCAAAACACCACACAGGTAGAAAGTGATGGACATCATATAAACCCAGGTCTGTGTGAGCGTCGCGCTCCTGAATCCTGAGGTCATCCAGAGGAGACACAAAGCCCAGATCAGCGTCTCCACAAGCAGCACATCAGCCTTCACTTTAACATTCATGAATTCTAGAAGAGGCCAGCAGAAGCCACCAGACATTATTTACAGCAAATCATAAAATCGGATTAAAGTTGTGTTATGAATGCTCTTTGTCCCTGTCTGATTTGCAAGTCCTCTTCCTCTATTGCTCCCCAGGTGTCTCCGCACCTCCACTCGACCTGTGCACAATTTCAATTTGTTCACGTGATATAGTGCTGCGGGGGTCCTGGAGAACCTCCTGCATAAATCAGTCACATACGGAGGGATGAACACATACACGGGTTACCCATAAACCCATGCTCTGGTCTCCCACACATATTAAAGAAAGGTGGACAGGTAAGAGATTGATGAAAACTGATCTGGTCTCCATTTTACAGTAACTATGTCTTCTGAAGTGACACAATCACTTTAAATGAAGAACAGAGTCAAAACTAAACCTTAATTCACTCTCAAAATCAAATCCAACACTGATCGACACAGACGACATCAAATGATGATGATTTTCATAGTTTGGACTGTAGTCACATGTTACTCTTTTATAGTTATGATAATGTACCAAATGACAAGGTTCCCTATATAGATTACTGTACCTGCTATATTTCCAAACAAACACATTTTAGAAATAAGAAAGCCTGCTAATGATTTAATGAGAGAACTGTTAGTGAGGAAATCTCTGGTTAATTCCCATGTCTTCCTGCAGCAGATGATCTGTGTTATAAAGTAAATGAGTTATTTCTGCAGCACTCATAACCCTCTCATACACATCTTTGATGTTACTCATAACCCACATAAGCTCAGTTCAGCACGAGGTTATGAAACAGACCGGCTTTATGCTGCATTACTGCGGTCAAACGTTTCTCTCACATTTAAACTGAAGATCTAGGAGCCTCTCATTCATTCCCGAGCGGGTCACTACATCACAGAGGCACATCAGGACCCACTCTCCGCTTGTCTCTGACCAGCCCAATCCTCAGTGACCTTGGGAAAGCGGAGCAGCGTTTCATTTGGACACAATCCACTGCACTAACTGCATCTGCAAACAGCTCCAGGACGTCGCACTTCATAACACTTCATAACGCTTGCCAGCGCAGTAAAACCAGTCAGGCCTGTCTCTTTAGAATCACAGCAGGACATATGGGATTAAGTGGAGAAAAAGTGCTGGGTCAGGCGGTCAGAGATCCTCCGACCCATAAACCATAATAAGCCATGATGACCATATCTCAACAGCTCAATCATGCCTAAAACGAGATCATTTAAGAGTTTCAAGTCATTAAACCAGTAAATGTTGACTCTGACAGCATCAGCCTCCATCCTCCCACTCGTCTGAAACCCTTTTCCTAGTATTTTCTCCTACTCTTCTCGTAGCACTGGATGGGCGGCAGTGGCTCAGTGGTTCATGTAGGTTGCCTACAAATCGGAAGGTTGTTGGTTCAATCCCCGGCTCCATCTGACCAAGTGTCGAGGTGTCCTTGAGCAAGACACCTAACCCCAGCTGCTCCCGACGAGCTGATGGAGCCTTGAATGGCTGACACCGCAGTCGGTGTGTGAATGGGTGAATGTGAGGCAAATTGTAAAGCGCTTTGGATGGCCATGTGGTCTGTTGAAAGCGCTATATAAATGCAGTCCATTTACCATTTACAATGGTGTGGTTATTCAGGGGTCTCCTCTGATCTTAAACACTTAATTCAGTCTCCATAGGAAGACTCCATAGGGAGACCATAGTCTCCTGCATCCTGCGGCTCACAGCAGTGGCTCTAGCTCACACATGCAAGCGTGTTCTGTCGGTTTACCCATTTTATTTTTTATTTGAACATGCTTTTAGGTTGCTTCGTGAAACTGCACCCTTGATGAGCCATGAAATAATTTCCAATACCTGCACTAACAGATGTTATATTGCATTTACAGGAAAAATATAACGGCAATGGTGCTCAGAGGAATTTGTGGCTTCCTACAGTACACATATATACTTATGTTAATTTTGACGGCTCGGGAAACGTTTGCAGGTGTTTTGAGTTGATTAGCTGATTGGCACGTCACCATATTCTAATTTGTTGAGATAGTAAATTGATGGGTTCTTGTTAAATGTGAACCAAAATCATCACAATTAAAAGAACAGAAAGACTAACTACTTCAGTCTGTGTGCATTGACTTTATTTACTACACGAGTTTCACAATTTGAGTTGAATTACTGAAATAAACTTTTCCACAACATTCTAATTTATTGAGATGCATAAATATATAAACACTAGGGTTGGGTATCGATTGGGTTTTTAACGATATTGGCGCCATATCTATACTTTTTAAACTGTTTCGGTGCCTAAGCCGTGCCTGAACAGATACTTAAAAAAAAAAAGAGCCACAAAAAAAATGGATAACACTAAAGAACATTATAAATATTTTAAAGAAATCCATAGCATTCACAAGGTCCTTGGATGCTCTCATTTCCCAAGCTTCCCTTACTCGAAGGCTAATAAATGTATTTCATGATCTGGGTCATTGTTTAATACAAAACCACACATACTGTTTCTACTGTATCTCGGTCACTCACTCTGATATTTAGTTAAGATGAGTGCTGTCTGTCCCCGTCTTTAATCAGTTCTGTGAAAGACTCTATGCTCATTCTTTATAAAGTAGCAACAATGTCATTTGTAAAGTACAGTCTTATGCACATTTGTTACCGCTGTAAACAAAGCACTTGTGAACACCGCAGCAGGTGGAGCTTAAAGCGTTTCCTTGGTAACCGCTGTAAACAAAGCACTTGTGAACACCGCAGCAGGTGGAGCTTAAAGCGTTTCCTTGGTAACCGCTGTAAACAATTTTAACCGGCTCGCGGTTACCGTATTTTTCAGACTATAAGTCGCATCTAAATATAAGTCACACCAGTCCAAAAATACATCATGACGAGGAAAAAAAACATACAAGTCGCACTGGACTATAAGTTGCATTTATTTAGAAGAACCAAGAGAAACATTACCGTCTCCAGCCGCGAGAGGGCGCTCTATGTCTTCAGTGTAGACTACAGGAGCAGCGCCCTCTGGCGGCTGGAGACGGTAATGTTTTCTATTGGTTCATTTCTCTCGGTTCATGTCAAATTAATTTTGATAAATAAGTCGCACCTTACTATAAGTCGCATGACCAGCCAAACTATGGAAAAAAAGTGTGACTTCTAGTCCGGAAAATACGGTAATTGTTTCATCCCTAATATACATACATGCATAAAGAAATCTGCCATTTATATGATTGCTATTATTCTTTTAATAAATGCAGATGAACAGCTGAGTAACGTGGAGCAGCAGAAGGACATCTGCCCACAGCAGTCAGTCACCAGCAACATCACACACACTTTAGAGCACACTATAGTGAGCTCGTCTCAGACACACACACATCCGCTTAATGAGATTCACTGTTCAAACCTGAGCCCTCACCGAAAGCTGTGCACATCCCTGGACTTTTTGGCTGATTTATGAGCATTTCTGCTACAATAAAATGTCTTTATATTTCACTAGATTACTGATCAATACAGTGCAGCTAAAAATGACAACTACACTCTCAAACACACATTTGCTGATTCAGCTTCCTGTTATATAAACAAAGGGGAAATTGACTTCATGAACCATTTGTATGTACATTTTACTAAACCATCTGCCATTTAGGGATGTTTTCTTTGTCTGAGATCTAAAATTACTGCTTATGTCAACTTTGCATCAAATATTCACCCCCAATACTGGCAGAAGAAGAAACTTGGTTTCTGATGATTTCATGATCTGATCAAATGCAGTCATACAGCGTCACAGCACTTCAGCAACACACTCTCTCTCTCTGTCTCTCTCTGTCTCTAGCCCCTTTCACACTGCACGTCGGACCCGGCAAATTGCCAGAACATTGCTGGGTCGCCTTCTGTGTGAAAGCAACCACGTCCCGGGATTGATTCCGGCATTGAACCCGGGTCGGGGACCTAGTAACATTGCCCGGGTTCAACCCGGGACGAGCGCTGTGTGAACAAAAGCCAGATCTAATGCCGTGTCGAAGTGATGACGCACGTTATCGCGCGACTCTTTTACCAGCTGTTTTGAACGAAGATCAACGTTCGCGACGAAAAAATAAGTGCAAACTGTAATGAAGCAGAGATCAGTTAGTTCCTCACTTTCCGTTTACTAGCTTCAGTGAAAGTATAACGTGCCTAGCGTTTTCGACTCGTACATTACACGTCACACCCTGATGTCATGTGTCGTTACGGGATCTTTACGGGTTGTGTGTGAAAGCACGCACATACCCCGGTGTTACGCCCCATCTAGGGGAAGAGCGTAACATGGGAAAAAACAAGCGTGAACCATCAACTTCTTTTGAATTTTATTTGGGAGTCCACTTTCAGGAGCTGACAGTGCCAAAATAATAAACAAAATGTCCTAAATATTAAACCCTCTAAAATTAGGTAAAATTACCTATCCAAAATAAAGCAGCAAACAAAAAAAAATACAATTCTCTTAACCTAACTACCTAATCCAAAAACAGAGATCCAAACATTACAAAAACAAAAGGTGGCGTCTAACTCGCTACTTTCCCAAAACTATTTACAATATTCACAATAAAGGTTTACAAAGAAACATCAAGTTCAGAGGAATATCCAAAATCAAAATCATACCACAGGCAAAAGGTTCAAGTAAGCCAGAGGTTCACTACAAAGCAACAAATATCCAAGCAATCTCAATCTAGTATACAAACAGGGGTAAAACAACACAAGCACAGTACAAACAGCATGGTTCACAAAATGGCCACCCCCATTAAAGTAGCGAAGACCAATCAGAGTACAACAGCAATGAGTCTGCAGGAACCAATCAGCAGCAACCTGGGCAGACACACACAAACCAAAACACAAAAAAACTATAGGGTCGTAACACCGGGTAATCACTGGCAGTGTAAAAGTGCAAAATCTAGCGACCCGGGAACATTTGCCGGAATGGCAGTGTAAAAGGGGCTTAGGTCTCTCTCTCTCTCTCTCTCTCTCTCTCTCTCTCTCTCTCCGTCTCTCTCTCTCTCTCTCTCTGTCTCTCTCTCTCTCTCTCCTTTGATATTGTGACAAAACTGCCGTTGAGGACAGGGAACAATAACAGCTACTGCAAATATTTACATGCCATTTCAAAGCCATTGCGTATATGATTATGTTTTTGTTTGTGAAGTACTGACAGGTCATATTCAGACAGAGGGAGAGATTTGAATAAAAAGTACACCTGTCCGTTGACTCCGCAAACAGACCAAGCATTAAAGAAAGACACCAGCTGTTGTCTAATTTAACTGGTGTTGGGATTGCCAGCGGTGGGACAGCACAGCACCATTACCATATGTCAGGACCATCCCCACGGTCTTCAATCATCTTCACAGACTCAATTACCAGAGATGACCTTTCCATTCGGGACGCCATCCAAACAAACAAGTAACCCATCAGCCCTATGCTTTACTAGAACGTCCTGATGTTCACGTGACCTAATAATGACAATTTACATTATTGGGAGAACTATTCCTTACATCGTTTGTTAGTTAGTTACTTTATTTTTTAACGCCATGTTAGCATCAAGGCTATTTACATGATCAGCACAAGGTCAGCATCTTAATCCATAGAATTTTTAATTACATAAAACCTTTAACTTGATATAAGACAAAAAATATCTAAAATACATTACAAAATCCATTTATAGGCCAATACATTTCTGTATAAATTGTTTTCTGGCAGTATTATAAAAGCTACAGTCCAACAGGATGTGTTTGACAGTCAAAGGAACTTCAATAGAAATCATATCAATAGAAACCCATGTGTAAGTCTTGAGTGACCTAAAAAACTGTCTTGATTTGAAGTTATGTCTTCTGTTGTTACAAAAGCATAACCTTTTCTTGCTTTGGAACATAAAAGTAGGCTTTTTGAAAAAGTTGTCTGTCTGTTTTTTTTAAAGCAGTTACAATGAACTGGGACTGCAATTTTTAAATAATTATATTGTTCATAATATATGCTCAAAATACAGCAAGTATTGTGAAATCAAATAAGAGCTCTGTATTAGGAAAAAAAAATTAAGCATTTATTAAATTGACTGCTCTAAAGATTAGAGATTAGTCAATTATTTTGAGCCACTATGAAAATAACGAATTGTGCACAAATCAGACATACCTACTCACATTTGGTCTGTTCCTCTCAAAACCCAGTCTTCATTCATTTTTATTATTGCCAAAAGTTTGACCAGAATATTGTGTTTCACAGAGAGAAGACAGTCAGCAGGATCTGTAACATCATCATCAACCCTGTTGATGCAAATCACAGCAAAGCTCTGGCAGATCTCCAGAGCAAATCAATCTCTGTCCTGCTCAACCAAAACAGGCTCTATCATCACATCCTTGGTGCTTTCACCTCACTGCACCCTGAAGCTTGGAAAAGGCCCTGCATTGTTCCTCATGGGTCTATGGATGATTTCCTTAGAAAGACAGAAAGCATCAGGCCTGAGTGAGAAGACTCTCATACAGCAGTAAATCATACGTCCCCAAAGACCTCTCCATTCTCAGCATGCTCTCCGATGTCCAGCTTAACGACAGCACAAAATTGTGGCTTTGACAAAGTGGAAGGAATATCTTTCCCTACGGGAGAAAATATTACCAGCAGGTGTGAGATGGGCTCATCGGTCACAGGAGGAAGTGTCTGAGAGCATGGGTTTGTGTGCGGCCTGAAACTGGCTCAAAGCAGAAGAGTTCAAATCATCGGGTCAAACCAGCTTTTATTTCACACTTACAGCTGAACAGGTTTTGTTACTATTCTTCAACAATGTCAGAATTTGACTGATCAGCCTTTAAAGACGGTTCTTGTAGGCTGTCAAAATGGAAGCACATGCAACACAATGTCAGCAAAAAAGAAAGTGGTAAAAAGACAGCTGACATCAGAACGAATGCATGTGCTAGAAGGCATCTCTGAGAGCCAGCTTTCATCCTCTTGGCATACTTCAGTCTTATTTCTCCTCCCGTCCACTGGAAAGGATCAAACCTCTTCCAGAACAGTGTGCAAGGTTGGTTCAGGGTACTTTAAACATACACTGTGTATGCTCCTGAAATAAATGTTCAGAAAGATGCATTGTTTTTGTAAATGACTCATCATTTACAGTCTCTTTTAAGGGTATAAACAAGTATGTCCCATTATCTAGTCTTTAATAAGCAAACAAAATTCACAATAAATTGTAATCTAAATACTCCATCACAATATTGACTCAGCACACGTGTGTCAGGATAGTACTGAATCGGCAGATTAGCGTATTGTCACAGCCCTAAAATGAACATCAGTGTCTTCAGACCGCATTTCAGCATAATGACTTCTTAGTAGGGCTGGGCGACATGGAGCAAAACATAATCTCGATATCTTTACACCCCAAAAACTACTGCAAAAACAAATATGCCCAATATTCACCATATGTTTTATTGTTACCTAATTCTGTGTTTTAATGTGTAATTATTTAAATGCATAAAAACAACTTAATTTGTTAATTTCTTTTCTTAAAATAGCCTTATGTGAAATGTTTTTTCCCCTCTGAAATTCTGTGTATTTACATTCTTCTGGTTATCAAATGAAAGCATAAAACATTAATTTAATTTATCTTTTAATTATTGAAAATTAAGCAAACTTTATTTTTTGGTAAACAAAGGGGATTTGCTATTAAAAATAAAACATGGAAGAAATGTGTGATTATTCCTTAAATTATGTTCGTTTCATTTTAATAGTAGTAGTAGGCTATGAACATTCTGCTGAACAATAGTAATAAATTTCTGGCAAATACTTTTATTTTGACGGGTTTACCTTTACAGTTCTGTGTCTGTGATGTGCTAGTTTTACTGAAATCAAACGGTTAGATGCTCATGAAGTGACTGTCAGAGCAGTTCTGGAGATGTTGTTCATGTGTTCACGTCTTATTTAGTGAAACAGCATACGCTGAAATCACCGGAGCGTCACGCACGCTTCAGTGTGTTAATAAAGGAAGACGCGCTTCTGCGCCACTCATTAACAGAGACAGGCAGAACATGCAGGATTCATATTTAAATAGACTTTTCCGGCTTAATATTTACAGATATTAGTCCATATCGTGATTTAATGTGAGTGCAATGACCTACTTTTGATTAATTCATTCAAAATTTGACAAATTCCGTGACATTCCACGTTAAACTGTAAATTCCGTTTTTATGACTGGATTCCGCGATTCCCTCCGCGTTTTCTGCATCGCGGAAATCATAGCGCCCTACTGACATCTGTCTGCTGTTTGCCCTACGTCTTAAAACCGAATTATCTCCATATAATGGAGCCAGTTGTCCTTTTTTGAGACTAGTTCTGTAGCCTCCGGTCTAGTTGAGGACGATGCCATGTTCAATGAGACAACAACACGCGAGGGGGGGGGGGGGCAACAAAATCAAGGAGGCGGGGGGCGAGCACAGCACAGAGAAGACAAACAAGCAAAGTGGCCGAATCAGAATTACATATAAACAAAATACAGATATATACGATGTGTCAAAATCCATATCGTGTTTAAAAAAATATCTCGATATATTTTAAATAGAGATATTGCCCACCCCTACCTCTTAGAGTCACAGACACTACAGAACATTAAGTTGAAAAACCGAGAAAAAAAAAAAAACGAAACCTGCATGACTAAAGCTGTGGTCCAGATAATGTCTTGGACCTGTGAGTCGGGGCAGACTGATCAAGCCCATCCTCAAAGAGAAGCATCATTCACAGTCATCTCCAAAACTGCAGCAAACCATGAGCACAGCGTGGAGCTGATTATGTGGAACTTATGTATTTTGCAGCACAGAAATTCTATAAACGTACAATAGATATATATATATATATATATATATATATATAATAATTATACTAGAAGAATTGTTTGTTTATGAATGAATGCCTACGTTTTCAATTTTGCTTGTTCAATAACTTCTACACAGACAGATCTAACGTCTGGGACTTCATACCATTTTATTTCACATTAGACAGTTTTCCAGTGTTGGATTTGGGGAGTAATGGTGCACATATTCATACTGAAAATTATTCTGTCTTTCGTTTTGGTGCATGTATGAACCGAACAATTACAGCATTGTTTTAACCACCACACAACTGGAACTTAACTGGACACATATATTTTTATATATGGTTACTTTTGATAAGAAACACATTAAGTCAATTTTTCAGGAAATTCAAATAAATGTGGTGTTGGAACTCTTTGATGTGTTGTGACAGATTGCTGTATAAACCGCTCTGTTCAAACGCAGCACAAACCGTGATCATTGCTTCCCAAGCACTGCTGGTTTGAGCACGAAATAAACCTGAATGAATGCCTCATGTAATCGCTCTTTCAGTATTTCAACTGCGGAAAGACATCAATAAAACAGTGTGGAAATAAAATGTCATGTCACATTTCATTTACCTCAGGCAAGTCATCAGTGTCAACAGCTCGATAATTTGCTAGAGAATAGTCTAGAGAATAGCATTTGACAAAATATTAGACTATATACTTTATTCCCCCAGTGTCACAGACCAGGCTTAAGCCTAGTCTCAGACTAAAGTGTAAGTCTGAGCTGTTTCAAATGAAAGAAACTTGACTGATCTTAAAACATATCAGTGTCTTTGTTTTTTCTCAAGATGCACAGAAGTAATGTTTTTCTAAGGCATGTTATTAAAAATTACTTAAAGGGATGGTTCACTTTCAAATAGAATTTTGGTAAGTTTTAGCTTACCTCAAGGGCATCCAAGTTGTAGGTGTCTTTGTTTCCGCAGTATTTCCCATTTTGATATTTTTAGGTCAAACCGTTCTTGTCTGTGACTCATATAATGGAGGTCTATGGTCACCTCCTCAAAGAGCATGCACAGAGAGTCCAAATTAAACAATTCCCCATCGTAAGTACACATTGATGACCTAAGACACGAAACGAGCGGTTTGTGTAAGAAAACGAACAGTATTTATATTGTTTTTACCTCTTGTACACAACCACGTCACACTGATCTGAGTTCGCGAGTGCTTCCTGATGTGACGTGTGCGCGCTCTGGCTTTAGTCTGCGCAAGCGCCGGAAAGCGCCGGAAGTGATCTCTCACGCATGAACGTCACTTATTGTTTACACTTACTGTCTATGGTTTACACACAGATTTCGGAAGTGTTACCTTTTACTGTGAAGATCTAAACATATTTAGACGTACAGGGAAATTGCAATGGAAGATGATTTCAATATATCCATAGACAACGTTGAATATTTTTCACAACCATATTTATTTGAACCAGAATACACAGACCAAGTACTCAGGAGCGATCCGCTGCAGCAGCTCGTCTTCAAGCCTCAGAGACAGAGATCTCTTCAAAACTGGTGGTGTTTTAGTAGCAAGTGTTGTGAGATGCCAACAGAAGTAGAGAGCATATGTTGTCACGAATGGAACAACTACAAGACGACGACGAGGACATTGACAGTATCGCATCACACACCTGCCGGACTGAAGATCCTGAGTTTCTCCGCTGTTGAGATGCAGGGTGAGATCGCTTCCGGCGCTTTCCGGCGCTTGCGCAGACTAAAGCCAGAGCGCGCACACGTCACATCAGGAAGCACTCGCGAACTCAGATCAGTGTGACGTGGTTGTGTACAAGAGGTAAAAACAATATAAATACTGTTCGTTTTCTTACACAAACCGCTCGTTTCGTGTCTTAGGTCATCAATGTGTACTTACGATGGGGAATTGTTTAATTTGGACTCTCTGTGCATGCTCTTTGAGGAGGTGACCATAGACCTCCATTATATGAGTCACAGACAAGAACGGTTTGACCTAAAAATATCAAAATGGGAATACTGCGGAAACAAAGACACCTACATCTTGGATGTCCTTGGGGTAAGCTAAAACATATCAAAATTTAATTTGAAAGTGAATTATCCCTTTAAATGTCTTAATTTAACTATGGCCTAATCCTGGTTTAGTCTAAACCCTGTCTGTGAAACTGGGCCATTATGTTTTACTTTACCTGTTATTGATGTCTTAATTATCTAAGGTATGCTTAAATAAATATTATGAAAAAAAAAATACAGCCACTGTGTAAGTGGTTATATTTCAACAAATAGAAATGTTATCATTTAGAAGTTAATTAAAAAAAAAAAAAGTGTGTGCAATTAACAGGTTTTTTTAAAAGCTGTGTGTTGATTATTATATGACACCAGGCCATCTTCCAGAAGTCTTGTCCTCACTGTGCGTGCAGATGCGCTCACACCTGCCTGCTGCCATTCCTGAGCAAGCTCTGCACTGGTGGCACTCCGATCCCGCAGCTCAATCCTCTTTAGGAGACCATCCTGGCGCTTGCTGGACTCTCTTGGACGCCTTGAAGCCTTCTTTACAAGAATTGAACCTCTTTCCTTGAAGTTCTTGATGATCCTATAAATTGTTGATTTAGGTGCAATCTTAGTAGCCACAATATCCTTGCCTGTGAAGCCATTTTTATGCAACGCAATGATGGCTGCACGCGTTTCTTCGCAGGTCACCATGGTTAACAATGGAAGAACAATGATTTCAAGCATCACCCTCCTTTTAACATGTCAAGTCTGCCATTCTATCCCAATCAGCCTGACATAATGATCTCCAGCCTTGTGCTCGTCAACATTCTCACCTGAGTTAACAAGACGATTACTGAAATGATCTCAGCAGCTCCTTTAATGACAGCAATGAAATGCAGTGGAAAGGTTTTTTTGGGATTAAGTTAATTTTCATGGCAAAGAAGGACTATGCAATTCATCTGATCACTCTTCATTACATTCTGGAGTATATGCAAATTGCTATTATAAAAACTTAAGCAGCAACTTTTCCAATTTCCAATATTTATGTAATTCTCAAAACTTTTGGCCACGACTGTACTGTGGAGGGGAAGACTTTCTCACGGCTTGCTGTGTTGTGCTGGATTGGTAACAGCAGTCTGGATGTTAGTGAGCACCAGCGATGATCATCTGCCCTCTAGCAGACCTCCATCCACATACGACCAGACAACACGAGCAGCGACAGACGGCCATCCATGACCTCATCCATGTTTGTGAGTGCTTAAACTCCCATCAGCCCCTCAGGCCTCTCTCACAGCAGCAGATGGCTCTCGTGACATCACTCTCACGCACCGACCCGCGCAGAAGAAAGATCCTACAAATTTAGCTGATAAGTACTGGCCAAAAAAACTGGCGAGAGCAGTACAGATTTCACACTTGGAGGAGGGTTTAGCAGAGGTTAGCAAGGACAGCTGTGATGTGGCACACCAGACGGTCAGACTAATCTGAGGTCAGCGATCCTGACTTTTGGCAGAGACATCTCACCCACACACAGCAGGACAGGAGATCAGGACAAAATCATTATTAGTGATTTCACTATGCTTGAAAAAGAAAGCTAAGTTCTGTTCAGAAATTATATTAAAGAAAAATAAGTGCATAATACTAGAAGAATAGTTTTAACATGGTTTATTGGAACACTACAATTAGCCCAAGTGTAATTAAATGACTGCTTAATTCGCTGTCTGTGCAACATCTTATTCTACTATAGAGCGGCTGAGAATATTTACTGTAGAAACACTATCCTGTAACTCTTCCCTTGTTCTTTATTCCTGAATGTATGCGCATGATCTGTACATTATGTGTGAGCTTGTGTGCTCTGTCTGTGTGCAGCAATATAGCAGCACATTAGTTTCCAGCAGAGATTAACAAACTGTACAACTTACAACATGCTTTAACCTCCCGCACTCTTCCAGTTTAACCTTCGTATGTGATCCACTTATCGGTCAAGCTAACTAATTGCTTAATGTGGAGTTGGTATAATTTGTGCTCGTGATGAAGCAGTAGTGAAGCGTTTTCAGAGCCAGTGAAAACCTCAACGCTTCACTCCTCGCTCTGCTCGCATACTCTGGATACTGTGAAACTGTGATATTCTTAATGTTATCATACCGTCAGTATCTCATACTGGCCCATGCCTGTTGCTCACTGCACTAAACTTCATTTCAACAGGTTCTTTGTTGAATTCCCTCTGTTTTGTTCAAATCTAAAGTGAGGATCTCTCACATACTGGCTCAGCTAGAGCACCCAAGCACGGTGAAACCATCAGATGTAAGAGAAAGATGGTGATGTGGTGTTATGGTACACAACCGGTGGACATGAAGCAGTGGTCATCTGGTCAGCCACATCTCTAGAACGGTTAAATAAAGATGAATGTGCCGTCCACTGTTACATTTACTCTCAGTGTGCATCAAGCGCTCTCACACAAGGAGAAATTCATCTGAACGATTAACCCAAGCCAGCATTCAGTTCACCTCCAATCAAGCTCTTATCAACATTTGTATGCAACACTTTCCCTTCCCAGAAAGGACGAGCGGAGAGGCGGTGAGCCGGGAGAGTGAGGATGAACACTGATGCTGTCGATCGGCTGACAGTTCATCAGAGAGAGATGGCCCTCAGATCCCAGAGCCTGGTCTACGGTCACAGCACTGAAATCAGATCCCAGGGATATAAACTGCTGGGATATTAATGCAGTCACAGAGGGTCATTATAAATGGCTCTGTGCTAGGGCTGTCGCGATAACCGCAATATTGTAATACCGCGCTATTGACAAGCAAACCGCAGAGGAAAGATAGCAACCGCAGAAACTGCAGCAACCGCAGTGTTAAGTTTTTTTAGTTTTTTTTAATGAGGCTGTGGCACTTCTTGTTTTTTTTCAGTTTGTCACTGTGCATTCAATGTTAAATAAATTAATGATACAATATGGTTTTCTCGCGAGCCTTTGTAGCTTTATGGTGCTTCGTTTTTTTTTGAGGCGCTCGATCTCGTCCCAAAACCTAATGTCACGTCGCCAGTTTGGGAAAATTTTGTCTTTCAACCCAATGAAAAGGACGAGCCAGCGAATATAGATGAGCCGATATGCAATATGTGCTGCAAAAAGGTTCCTGTGACGCGGCAATACATCTAATTTGAGGTCATCGGGATATTCTAATGGTTAACGGGAAAAACGCTCAACGTGGTTTAATGTACCAATACAGTGATATTAACAGACCAAACTCACTAAACATCATACTAATAAAGTATACTATCTATAAAAAAGCAGATGATCCCTGAATATGAATTCAATGCGTTTAATAACACGTTAAGCCTTTTCCTCTCGTTTTAGAGTGTCCCCTGTCATCCAGCGCAGCTGCCCCCTCAAGCATCAGGTGGCGGAGCAGTTAGGAGTAGCTGAAGCCTTTGCGAAATCTGTCAAATACAGCCGTGAAAGTAACAGGCATACCTGCTGAAGTCACGGACAACCTCTGCGTCAGTGCCCATACCCAAGACAGCGTGAGCAGATAACGAGCTCACACGATATCTGCTTGAGGAGTGCATCGACTCCAACGCGAATCCATTGTCCTGGTGGACCCGAGGTGGCGCGATAATCAGTCTAGATTTCCACTGCTGTCCAGAGTCGCGCGCAAATACATGTAATACATGTTAGAACTCTTTGATTTCTTCAAAAAATGTTATTGGAAAACGCATGTTCTTGTTGCTGTTTGGCATTTAACAATAAACAAAATTGTTTTAAAACGTGTCTCTCTGTCAGGATAAATTAGGTATGTTAAAAAAAAAAATAAAAAAAAACTGCGGTTACACCGCATATCGCGCTATTGAGCCACCCATAATAACCGCAGGGGAAATTTCTTAACTGCGACAGCCCTACTCTGTGCTCAAGGACATGCTGGAAAACAACCGCTCACAATCGAAAACATGCCAAGCCAGTTAATGCCTAATCAATACCAAACCATAGATTGATTCAAAACAGAAACACAATAATTTACTTAGTTCAGTTTTCTCACAGTACCAGGATCTATATGCCACAATAACCTGAACACAAAGACTGCTCGCTGGAGGAGCTTCATTTGGTGAAGAAAAATGTTATAATCAAATCCCAGTCAAAGGTTGGTAATAGTTTTTACAAAAAAAAAATATAGTAAACAACATCAAACCTCTATAACATGAATACATCACTTGCATTTGTGTCCAAACTTCGCAGACAGTTGTGTTTTACTCTGTTCCCACTGGTATCAATGGAGTCGCAGTGCACAGCAAACTCTAGTGTGTAGAACCCAAATCACTGTCGCTTGGCGCACAATGGACTAAACTAACTTTTTGGCACACCTGCCAATGGCCGGTAAATAGATCCATATAGCACAGTATTAAAAGCTACTGACACAAGATGGATAAAGATACATTAACAAAGAAGAATGTAATGAAGGTAAACAGATTTAAGTTAAACTGTGAAGAAGAACACAGTATTGGTCATATCTCCCACACAAGGGTCTATTCTGAAATAATGTGGAAATGCCACTTTGCTAGCACTCACCTATTACCTTTCACATTTTGATTTCAGCAAATCAGCTCACACAAATAATCAACATAATTAATATTCATGAGTCAGACACTGTGTTGTGGAGAGATGAGAGTAAACAAACTTGGACTACTGTGAGGGAGGACAATATTATTATTATTATTAAAGCCGTTAACCAAACATAGATGACGTCACAGGTTTTTTTAAAGAAAGAAAGAAGCCTTCTTTTGTATCTAGGAAATTTATATATAAGTAATTTTACAATACTTACTAAAATATAATTAATACTATTTTATTGCTTTTAGATTAGTTGTTGTAGTAGTTTTTGTAAAAAAAAAAAAAAAAAAAAAAAAAAAAAAAACACCTTCGGTCTTAACGCAAATGTACAACCGGCAAGTTGGTCGGACTAAAAGCAAAAAAAAATTTAAAAAAGTCGGTCCTAAATTGACAGGGTCACTTTATGGTTCCCATGGAGACGCATCTTCATTGCTTGTCACACCGCAGCCACAATAGCGCTGAATGACTGATGATCTGCTTTTATTTCCTTATTTTCCTTTTTTATTTCACAATTTTTTTAACTATAGCAGGATATATCTGATATTCCGATTGTCAAATCAGTGCAAGTGGATGTGTTTTGTTGTTCAAACACCTTTATAATGATCGCGTTAGTTGAGTGTTCCTCAGTTTCTGAATTTGATGTTATCAGAGACTAAATGCAAACAATTATTATTTATTTTTTTTATCTACTTTTGAGTCTTATTTCATGCAAAGTGATAATATAATTGCACTTTCATTTTCACTATTTGAACATTTTTAATGCAGTTATTTGATGTTAAGTTTATAAAATGTGATGTTAATAAAATACATTTTAACAGTTAAACTTAAAGCCTAGTTTATTAACATTTTGTTGGGGTGATTGGGGACAGGTGGGGCTCGGAACCCTCTCCTATCTCTGAAGTGGGGAATGGCAGAAAAGTTTGAGAAACCCTGAGTTAGCTGATGATGTGTTTTGTTGATTAGAGTTGGCTCGATGTTGGTTTGTCAGTGTCCTGTGAGGTAAAGCCAGAGGGTGCCAGGGACTGTGTAGAACCAGTGTCACTGAATGTTAACTTAAGTTGCTGTTTGCTCCAATACAGTCACCCGTTTTGGGGGGGATTGCATAATTACATTATGCAAATTAGCATGTTACCTTTTACACAAGAAAATTATTCAATAAATAATTAATAAATATGCCGCAAGTTTAACCCCCCCAATGGTAGACCCAAAGTTACGCCCTTGGGCTGCAGTAAACAAAATGTTCGCGGTCTCTGTTCAAAGTCATACGGGTTCGGGCACAATAATACATCTAAAACATTCATTAAAACAGCTCGACACCGCTTTAACTTGGCACGAAGTTCTGGAAAAACTGTGCCCAGATCTTTTCCCATCCCTTTCCGTCTAGTCTAAAACCATGACCGTGTCGACTGTCACTTTATTTTCGAAAATCTATTGCACGAATCAACCAACACAAGTTTCGAGAACGAAAATAGGAAATTGATTTTAACGACATTCTCTCGGAGTGCGTCCTGTTTTTTTTTTTTTTTTTCGCGTCACACAGCAACTGCAGCTTCGGACACACACGCATAACAGCAAATAATACTTCTGCACAATGTTTCTCTTTTTAAAACAGAAATGTGAATTCTGTCTCATGCATACAGATACAGATTCGGGCTAGAATCGCTGTATGCGATTATTTGTTGTTGACATTTCTAATCATAAACACAGCCATGTTGAAGCCTGTAGTAAATGTTTTGCATTATGGCAGTCCACTCTGCTTATTGTTTTGGAGAATGTTGCACTCCTGTTTGTCATTGTGCATGTAACTTCACACCAATAAATCATCAGAAATATTGGTCTTTACCAATATATTGAATCTTTACATTCGTCCTGCCTGTTGTCTGTGGATTTACCTATATTTGGTGCTATTTGCTGTATAAAATGCATCTAGACAAGCTAAATCGATTTTACAATCGATTCAATGAACACATCACTCAAATCAAACAGGATTTGCAATGAGCTTTGAAGGCACGGGTTGAAGACCCAGTCAGTGACGTCACGATATGCTAATTTGTTTAAATTCCTACCTACGTCATCAAAATTGTACTTGGGTCTCAGTGGTGATTAGTCTAACGTTTTGCATTTCCACCTTGATTCGGAGATCGAAGGGGCGTGCTGTGTGAGAAAACATCAGTGCTCTCTAGTGACACTTGTAAAAAACATTTAAAAATTATTTTATACATACAATTTTTTCTTTATTAATGAGTAAAATATATATTTTTTTATGTATTATTAAAATAACTTGAACAGCTCTAAAATAACTTTCTCTGAGGCTGAAGGCCACCGACGCTTCGAAGTGTTGAGGAGTGCTGGAGATCATCGACGAGTTACATCCACAAACTAACGTCTGCATCAGTCTGAAGACAACTTCAATGTTCACTCATATCTCATAAAGGAGTTTAATTAATTCTAACGAGTTTCAAAGAAATATGAATGTACAGGTATCAGCTCAATTAAACCCGTTAAATCCAATATTGTGCATTCCTATTTTAATTGCCGGACAATACTGTATTTAAAAAAAAGTTTAGCGCCTGGGAATAAAATTAACACAGAATGAACTGAAAACATGTATATTTACAGTCCACTCTACACATTTCTGTACGAGACGTGGATCGAAGCAGCTTCCAAACCGTCTGATCCTCCTGCTCTCAGTCCAGTACTCCTCAAGTCTTCTCTTCTGGAAGACCGTCTCATCTGAGCCAGTGAAGTACAGCTCCCATCTCAGTCCTCCTCTACATCTCTCTGCAGGTGTGGGGAGCAGCACACAAGGATGGTTCTAGCGCTGGACATGTCCCCGGCGTCCAGGACTCAGAGAACCAGCGGTCAGCTCTGAATCTGTGAGCGTCACAGCAGACGAGGCTTTCATTGGCCACCACTGGCAGACGAGAAGCGCTGTGTAAACCATGCTCAGCCACTCACAGCGCTGCCAGCATCAGCTGTTTTATGAATGAACCGGCAGACAAACACCTCGAAACACTGTTAATTCCATCAAAACATGAAATCAAGCGCACAGATGTTATACACCCTACAGAAAAACAACTGTGGACATGTATTTAATAGTTTACATGCAACATTTCATGTGCATGTTATTGATCCTTTTTCCACTGGAACGGCTAATAAAAAAAGTTTGTGTTTTAAAAATCCTCCAAATCCCTCCCATGCTATAAAACAAGAACACAAACATTTAAAGGAAATACTATGTTCATGACTGGGGTCACACTGCTTGCTGCCTTTAAGACAAAGCCTGACCATCACAGAGGAGATTCACTGGTCAATACTGACCCCTGCAGATGGGTTTGGGGTATGGTCAGGATAAACCCATGATTCAGAGAAGAGAACCACGTACATCCTTTAAGATAAATCCAGTCTGTCTATAAATAAAGTTTGTATGTGTATTGCTGTGTGTGTGAAAGAAACTGATGACACATAATTCTGCTGGTTATACATTAACATCTTGATAGTTATCTTGATAAAATTATGTTGTGTTTGTGTCCGTCAACATACAGGGCTTTGCTACACGCTTCGTTTTAAGTATTACATTTTTTCATAGTTTATGTTGCCTTACATTATTATTTTCTATTATTTTTTATTAAGTGTTTTTATAGCTGACCTGAGCAGGCTTTATGACGAGTGCTGAAACGGACACTCACCGAGCCATGATTCAACATCCGTGTGCTCCAGGGATGGACTTTTTTAGTTTATTTAATTTTTAATTAATTTTTCAAGTCTCAATGAAATACTGCGTTTTCTCTTTCAGTGATGCTCAGATGTTGTCTATCTAGGCAGCTTACTAGGTTTTGAAGCAGCCGACTCTTGCTGAAGCAGCCCATTCTCTCAGCTCCAGTCCAACCGATGATACACTGCACTGTTTTCGTACGCTTTAATAATGTTGTATTTAATTCCAAAGGAAAGGATTCACCAGTATTTGTATGTGTATTTATTTTATTTTTTTTTGGTGTATTTGTTTTTTTTTGTGGTTGAGGGAAGACGTGGGGAACATGCCCCCTGTTCAACACTGTATCACTGAAAGAAATCTCGGCTCACAATCTTTTACGCCGTCGACAAACGAACGCACAGCGTATTTAATACATCGTTTTTATGTGTCTCGTCAGGCCAGAGCTGTCAAACATGTGTAGCGATACAATGTTGTTTCTACATAACTTACAACCCTCTACGGACACCTTGGCAATTGAATCGCCATTGGCTAGTAATTATTTTAGTTTACTCGCCAGTCAGTCAAGCTTTATAATAATCAAGTATCACTTAAGAATAGAACTTTAGTAATTAGAAGTAAACTTGATAACCATGTTTAAATGCTTATTAGTCGTTTTAACTGAACATTTTAACTGGACTGGTGGTGGTGCTTTTTTGGTCATTCAGCGTTTCTGTAAAAAAAATAAAAAAATACAATTCTTACAAAAATACTGATAAGATAATAATAATATGATTCCTACTAATAAAAACTATAGAACACACTAAGAATTAATGAGCTGCTGGATTCATGAATATTAATCAGGTTTTGTGCGTTCGCTCGAACTGATTTGCTGAAATCAAAACATGGACGATAATAGGTGAGTGTCAGCCAATGAGATTGCCGTTCACGCATTAGCTCCACCCACTACCGGAAAACCCAGCTGTTCTTAAAAGCTGAAGTCTTCCATGGGAACCCTGTGTTATTTTGACAGGAAAATACAACAAATAATATTGTTTAAATGTAGCGAGTCAATCCCCTCTCTCTCTCTCTCTCCCTCTCTCTCTATGTGTGTGAGAGAAAGCGACGGCGATTTGAGCGGCTTAACACTAAAGTTTACATTATACAGGTTCGTTGCGCATCCATTGAGGGAAAAAAAAAGCACAGATCGTCTGACAGAGTCAGAGAGTGTTCGCGAGTGTAAATATCTGTGCTAAACTAAGATTTAGTCACATATGAGAGTGATTTACTCGCAATGTAGAGAGGGTTGACTTCCTAGCCACAGAGCTAACTTCTGAAAAGTACTTGAAGACTGGAAATAAAATGCACCCCCCGGACAGCAGTTATTAGACACGCGAGTCAACGCGACCAATAATACTGTTTGTTAGTTTGCTTATTATGCCGTTTAAAAACAATAAGATAAACACAAACTGTCCATATAATCTAAAATGTTGCAGAATGCTGGAGGAAAATGAACTTACCGGGGTTTGACAGAGACGTGACAGTATGCGGAAACTTGTGCGCGATAAATTCAACTCTTCATGCGATCTTGTATATCATGAGCGCGTGCTATAAAACATACTGTAAATAACCAACAGATATATCACTCCGCCGGCGACACTAACTTCAGCTGCAAACACTATACTGGGAACAACACCGCCGTTTTGAGCCCGGTTTACACCGCCTTTCTCCACGGAGCTGCTTCGGATGATATTACACTTTTTCGCGTGTTGAACACACAAAAAGGAATTTTGAAATGGTTTCATGGAAATTAAGATTAATTTTTTTTTCTTCAGCAGGGTATTGATTCTCATACTGTGCTGCACATTATTGACAATATTGAGCTGAAGCTTGACTTTGCAAATGTAAAATCGCAAATCAAATCGCAATCGCAATATCTGTCAAAAAAAAGAAAGAAAAAAAAAAAAGAAATCGCAATTAGATATTTTCCCCATATCGCACAGCCCTACAGAGCAGAGCCAGACACAGACCAGAGAGACCAATGTAGATGACCACAACATTCTTTTGCATAGACTTGAACACTTTGTTGGCATTAATGGAAGTGCATTAGCATGGTTTCAATCATACTTATATGACCGCCATAAGTTCGTAGCAGTGAATGAAGAGGTATCATATCGATCACAAGTGCAGTATGGAGTACCTCAAGGCTCAGTACTAGGGCCGCTACTCTTCACGCTTTATATGTTACCCTTGGGAGATATCATCAGGAAACATGGTGTTAGCTTTCACTGTTATGCTGATGATACTCAGCTCTATATTTCTTCGCGGCCCGGTGAAACACACCAATTTGAAAAACTAATGGAATGCATAGTCGATATAAAAAACTGGATGACGAGTAATTTCTTACTGCTAAATTCTGAAAACACAGAGGTGTTAATTATAGGACCTAAAAACTCTGCTTGTAATAACCTAGAACACTGTCTAAGACTTGATGGTTGCTCTGTCAATTCTTCGTCATCAGTTAGGAACCTAGGTGTGCTACTTGATCGCAATCTTTCCTTAGAAAGCCATGTTTCTAGCATTTGTAAAACTGCATTTTTCCATCTCAAAAATATATCTAAATTACGGCCTATGCTCTCAATGTCAAATGCAGAAATGTTAATCCATGCATTTATGACCTCAAGGTTAGATTATTGTAATGCTTTATTGGGTGGTTGTTCTGCATGCTTAGTAAACAAACTACAGCTAGTCCAAAATGCAGCAGCAAGAGTTCTTACTAGAACCAGGAAGTATGACCATATTAGCCCGGTCCTGTCAACACTGCACTGGCTCCCTATCAAGCATCGTATAGATTTTAAAATATTGCTTATTACCTATAAAGCCCTGAATGGTTTAGCACCTTAGTATTTGAATGAGCTCCTTTTACATTATAATCCTCTACGTCCGCTACGTTCTCAAAACTCAGGCAATTTGATAATACCTAGAATATCAAAATCAACTGCGGGCGGCAGATCCTTTTCCTATTTAGCTCCTAAACTCTGGAATAACCTACCTAACATTGTTCGGGAGGCAGACACACTCTTGCAGTTTAAATCTAGATTAAAGACCCATCTCTTTAACCTGGCTTACACATAACATACTAATATGCTTTTAATATCCAAATCCGTTAAAGGATTTTTAGGCTGCATTAATTAGGTAAACCGAAACCGGGAAGTCTTCACATAACACCCTATGTACTTGCTACATCATTAGAAGAATGGCATCTACGCTAATATTAGTCTGTTTCTCTCTTATTCCGAGGTCACCGTGGCCACCAGATCCAGTCTGTGTCCAGATCAGAGGGTCACTGCAGTCACCCGGATCCAGTACGTATCCAGACCAGATGCTGGATCAGCACCTAGAAAGGACCTCTACATCCCTGAAAGACAGCGGAGACCAGGACAACTAGAGCCCCAGATACAGATCCCCTGTAAAGACCTTGTCTCAGAGGAGCACCAGGACAAGACCACAAGAAACAGATGAAACTGGCTTGCTTAGTTGGGGTCACTTCATCTACAGCGATATCTTTGACTTGATTGCAAATAAATGCACAGACACTATTTAACTGAACAGAGATGACATCACTGAATTCAATGATGAACTGCCTTTAACTATCATTTTTTCATTATTGACACTGTTTTCCTAATGAATGTTTTTCAGTTGCTTTGACTCAATCTATTTTGTTTAAAGCGCTATATAAATAACGGTGACTTGACTTGACAGACCAGAGGGACAGACACAGGGAGACAGACACGGGACAGACACAGAGACAGCGTCTCCTTGGTTACCGCTGTAAACAAACACTGCTGTAATATGAACTTTCCAGAGACCAGATGAAGAGAAAATACTACGTAACTTTTCAGAAGACAGACAGCTCTCCTCAGAAATACATTCATATAAACCCCCAAATCATTATTGAGGATTTTCTTAGTTTGTACATCATGAACAGTGAGTGATCTGCTGCTACAGTATTTTTCTCTGTGCATCCGTCTTCAGCGTCACTGGCATATGTTAATGGACGTTAACAGACTTCACATTTACACATAAATGACATTGTGCAAGTCCAGAACAGAGATGAGCTGCAATAAGACAAAAAAACCGTCTGGTTGTGATGGTGTAAGTTCTGGGGGCAAGTTAAGTTAAGTTCGGTCATCCTACACACTTGTGACTGACCGCTCGCTCACTCAACAGGAGGAGGAGGGTCAGTGTTACTCTCTACACTGCTCTCAGTCTGAGGGTCTCATACGCTTTCAGTCTTTGAGGACATGGAAAACAGCACACACCGCAGGAACGGTATAATGGAAAATATTAGTGAAACAAAATATTATTAATTTTGAAACTGCGGTATACCTTGAAACCAGTAATCGGCCCATGCCTAGTAGGTAGAGGATTGTACGTGATCAGTATTACAAATGTAGTAATCTGTAACTATGAGAAGCAAAAGAGACAATAATTAAATAATTTGTAGGCCAGTAATTAAGACAAAGAGTCAATAACCCACAGAATGAGTCGTAGTATGGTCTAGTAGGAGTTGAATCATTACTATAACAGTCTGCAGTAACTGATAGTGGGGTCATGAACTGATGTGGTACCTGTGATCTTATATCCGCTGGCTGCCAGCTGTCCGGCCATGTATTCTCCATCAGAGCTGTTGTGAGAGCAGCCCCAGGTCCTCACCCAGATCTTCTGTGTGCCCGGAATCACACTGAAAACAAGAGAGAGCCCTCGTCTATCAACACGACTGAGATATTCTCAAACACATGAATCTAAGCATGAAACAGTGGAGGGAAGTCAAGATGATCTGTCTGGTCTGATCACAGTGTTAGAGATCTGTTATTCACCTCACAGTCAAACATTCCCTCCCAAGCTTTATCCACTAGATGGCAACCTTCAATAAGTGAAGCGTACCGGACACAATGACACCGTTTCACTGAGAGGATTTCTGGTTGTCTTTTCTTTTTTTTTTTTTTAGATTTTTTGCCCATTTCTGTCATAACGTTTTTTTTTTTGGGTTGATTCAGCCATTAAAAGTGACTCTAAAAATGTAATATATCACAGGTTAAAAATGTACCTCATTAATTTTTGGTTAATAATGCAGGGGCTCTTAAAGGTAAGGTCTCATTAAACGTAGAGTAACGATTCACATGACCAGGATGCTTTTGTCATCTTGTGAAGCTCCTTTAAAGGAACATAGACCTTTTAATATGTGTCTTTGTTAGAATGAGATGATGTTGAATAGCGGGAAGAACCACCCAAGCTCAATAAATAACATCACAGGTGTCACATCCTAATTATCATGTGCTTACATTATCATTCGGTTATTTTACCAAAATGAGTAAGTATATTTAATGTTACTTATGCTGCGTCAACGTTAATATTTTTAAATATGGCAATAAAATGTTCTGTAAGTATTTATCACTACATAAAAATTACATCAAAGAAAATGACGAACGTTTACTTTCACAGGCCGTCACGTATTTGTGAGCTTCTAGCAGGAAGATTAAAGCTTTCAGACATGTACTGCATCTTTCTGCAGTCTTCTGCGATATCTAATGTTGGATTCTCTGTATTTGATGCATCATTTATATCAAGACCACATCCAGGTACTTTCATGCATCCTCTGTACTTAGGGTTGTTGGGACTGAGCTTGACGGCTGAACACATACAGCGAGTATTAAACATCTGCAGACACCGAAGAAACTTCTGAAGGAAAAGGGGAAAGTAAGACCTGAGATCACTTGTTTGTAGTAAGGTCCAGACTGTTTTATAATAAAAGCATTGTACTCTGTTAGGATCACACTTTAACCCTGTAACAGTAGATCTGGACTCGTGTGGATAACACTGCTCAGAGTGAAATTAAATGTCAAATCCTGAGAATGGTTCATTTTGCTCTTATTCCTACACTTAGGGGGAACACTGGGGAAGTCGTGGCCTGGTGGTTAGAGAATCGGACTCCCAATCGAAGGGTTGTGGGTTCGAGTCCCGGGCCGGCAGAAATCGTGGGTGGGGGGAGTGCATGTACAGTTCTCTCTCCACCTTCAATACCACGACTTAGGTGCCCTTGAGCAAGGCACCGAACCCCCAACTGCTCCCCGGGCGCCGCAGCATAAATGATGAACACTGCTCCGGGTGTGTGCTCACAGTGTGTGTGTGTGTTCACTGCTCTGTGTGTGTGCACTTCGGATGGGTTAAATGCAGAGCACAAATTCTGAGTATGGGTCACCATACTTGGCCGAATGTCACTTCACTTCACTTCACTTAACAGGAAGTGTGATTAATGGGTCAGGGTTATGAATGCATAAGTGTTGAAAGGGATACTTTACCCAAAAATGTTGTCAATCACGGACCCCCATGTCATTCCAAACCCATAAAAGCTTTTTTGTCTTCAGAACGCAATTTAAGATATTTTGGATGAAAACCGGGAGGCTTGTGACTGTCCCATAGACTGCCAAATAAATTACACTGTCAAGGTCCAGAAAAGTATGAAAGACAGAATCATCCATCTGCCATCAGTGATTCAACCGTAACATTATGAAGCGACGAGAATACTGTTTGTAAGAGGAGAAATAAAAAAAATAACGAATTTATTCAACAATTCCTCTCCTCGGTCTCTCCACATCACAGTAGCGTACCCTCTTCTGAGTCAGCCGTGCCACGAGGATGCAATGTTTTCATTTGAATGAAGCGTATATACACATAGAAAATGTGTTCTTGTGTCCGGCTGACTTAGAGCGTAGAAGATGACCAAAGAGCTTTACAGAAGAGCAGGAGTTTTACCACGTACACAAAAAACAGACCAAACAAAAGATTTAAAACCACCCATTTAAAGGGTTAACACATCACAGAAGTAAATACACTAAGAAAACAAATAGGTTTTTAGCAAGGACTTATAAATAGACAAGGAAGGGTCGATCTAATCTCTAAAGGTAGCTGTAACGCGAGGGACCCCCAGCAAAGCCTGGTCACAGGATCATAGGCTTCTATATGGAGTATAGCCAAAACCCCCTCACGAAAGAAAAAGCTTTCATTTTTACAACTGGGACGACAAATGCTTATCAGAATCAACTAAACACTGGATTTACAAAAGTATGTGAATCATTTAAAGTTCACAGCATAGAATCTTTAAAATACGTCCGAGAGTTTTACACACCAGTCTGTTATTGTAGCGACATTTCCACGCCCTGAAACGTGATGAACGAAATGAACTGTGATTGGTTGTTAGACATGTCAGTCAAACGGCCTCATGGGTGGGCCTTGGCCAATGAAAGCTGCCATGAATTCCAGGGCCCGTATTCATAAAGAATCTTAATGCAAAAAGTAGCTCCTAGTGACAAAATTCTAAGAAAATTCTTATAAATGTGGGCGTTTACTCTTAAAATTAAAGAAAAAATCGTAGTAAAAAAAAGGGATTCAGAAAGCATCTTAACCCTTAAAAGAGGTCTTAAGGTCAAACTTGATAGGAGCACAGACAAGGACTTTTAAGAGTTTCTTTAGCAGAGGAGAAAATGGCAGAAAGACGAAGAGGCAGAAGAAATGTGTTGCAGTCAGACAATGGATGACAGTGAGTTAATAAGACGCTATAGATTAGATCGTGCAGGGATCATGTTTGTGACTGATCTTATTAGAGACATGCTAACATCTCCGACACAGCGCAGAAATGCCATAGCGCCAGAAATTAAAGTAATCACTACATTACGATATTTGGCAACTGGGAAAATGCACCAATGCAATAGTGATGATTTGGGTCTGTCACAACCTTCTGTAAGCAGCAGTGTCACACAAACAATTACAGCACTTTCAGAACATCTTATTGTGTCGCAGTTCATTTCGTTTCACTGGACATTCCCACCTTGCAGGCTCAAAAAACTGCATTTATGAATAAAGCAGGCTTATACGTGCGCACAAACAGGAGGAATGAACCGTTAATAGTTTGTACTGTACGTTCCCATGTCTGCTTCTTGTCCCTTGCTGTGACACCCGGCCCGAATCTTCCTTTAAGAATGGCCTTGTGTTCATCCACTAACTGGGCTAACAGTAAACACTGTTCCTCTGTCCAGTCTGGCTTTCTCGCCCTTCTTGGTTTTGATTCCATGTTTGATACATTAAAACCAACATTCAAACCGCCACTTAAATAGGACAGCAATCACTGTAATTGGAAAGAGTGGAACAATTTTTATCATTCTAAGTCAATCAAATACCTTATAGGAAATTAAAAGCATGGTAAATAAAAAAAGGATTTATATACACACATATAATGTGTGTGTGTGTGTGTGTGTGTGTGTGTGTGTGTGTGTGTGTGTGTGTTTGTGTGTGAGAGAGAGAGAGAGAGAGAGAGAGAGAGAGAGAGAGAATGGTCAAATAGGAAAAATTACGCATGTAAATTCAAAGTGAGAATTATAATAGACCCTATACTAAAAATCACTCTCTTTTTTCCTTCTTGGACAACCAACCAATCACAGTCTTCAAAAGATTGTGTCAAACATAGCAACGGGGTCAACCCCGCCTCCTCACTAAGATGAAAGTTTTTGTCTTTTCCTTACTCAGAGTTGCTCTCAGATCGGTCCCGAATCGCTCTTAAGCTAAGACTCCTACGTAAAAGTTTTTAAGCTAAATTAAGAGTTTTCTGAGAGGATTCTTAGAAACTTTATGAATATGGGCCCAGACCTTCAGCCTACGCGAGACTAGCTTTTAGACCTACCCTAGACTCCAGTCTAGATTATAGTGAGGAGAGGTCTATGTTATCAAAGACAGCTGATCAATCTAAAAGAATAAGCATCACAGAGTGTCCAGAATTATTTCAGACTCAGAGCTTTGAACAGACGTAGAAGCAGACTGAAAGACTTAACAGATCCTCCTTCAGTTGGAGGTGTCTGACCTGTCGGTCTGAAGCTCTTCTGCTCCGGGCTGGAGCTTGTGTTTGCGTGGACGAGGCACGATGTTGCCCCGGGCAGACTGACGCTCATGAGGAGTGGGGTCATGAGAGGTCACCATGTCCTCAATATCATCAACAGGAGAGTCACACACAGATGCCATGACCTGTGAACACACACCAAACACTGAGGAGTACAGCTTTATCAATGATCCCCACCACACAGTACTTCTCTAATCACACATCAGACTGAACAAACACGTGTCTGTGTTAGCACTCTGAGGGTATGGGACAAAATAACACTTACAGGTTTAATAATAACTCAGACAGAGACAGACCCACAGTCGTGCCTACATGACATCAGTCAGATGTGTCTTCATGAGGATCACAAACACTGATGTGTATCTGACACTCTGTATTAAACCATGTGTACATGTGATGGTTTCTCTAATAGTTCTGATTCAGAGAAATCAGACTAGACAGCGATATACATAATAAGCATAATACACTATGTGTCCCGAGGTTTAAAGGGCATCATCATCGAGTGAAAGAAACACTGTTTCAGTTCTGCCGAGAGTCACGTGTCTGCCTCAAACAAGCTCTCTCTGAACTGTCTAAGAGCGCGAACTTACCGGGATGACGGAAAATACAATCGTACCAAGAAACGTTGAAAATCCGCGTCAGTTTGAGGGGAAAAAAGAGAGTTATTCTTCTCTTTAAATGGTTATGTTAGCGTTGTTTTGCTAATAGAGCATCATGTTGGAAGGTTTCCCCTTTAACCTCTCGACGCGTAACGGCAAGCGTGAGAGGACAAACCTCACTCTTCTTCTTCTTCTTTGGTGTTTTATTGGCGGTTGGCAAACCAGCTTATAGGTGCATTACCGCCACCGACTGGACTGGAGTGTGGATCAAGATTTAATGCATTATCTAAGAAAATTTCTTATATTCTTTTACTTAATTCACATTCTCTTATAAACTTAACAATGTCATCATATATCTTGTTAGCTGATTTCCCCAATAAACCTGACAAAGAAAAGTCATGGTGTTTCAATTTCTTCATTGACTGAATAAGGTGATATCTTTCATTGTTATATTTTCCACATTTAAGTAATACATGTTTAACTGTTTCTTGTTGATTACAGTATATAAATTCCCCGGTTGGGTGCTTTCCAATTCTATGTAATGTACTATTAAGTCCAGTATGTGCAATTCTAAGACGTGTAATGATATTTCCTTCTCTTCAAATCCTATTCTTCTTTCTCCCAACATCAACTGTTTTTTGTATATTATACAAATGTCTACCTGTTTCATGATCATCCCAGTATATCTGCCGTACTGATTGTGTATATGTTCTAATGTACACTTTAGCTTCTGCTTTACTTAATGGAATATGTAGATCTTTACCTTTTCCTCTTGCTTTATTCTAAGAGTTTGTTTAGCCAGCATATCCACCTTCTCATTTCCCTCCACTCCAAAGCAGGAACCCAAATGAATTGTGTAGAAATACCCTTAACTTTTATTTCATACATCCTGCAGAATATTTAATTAATAATATCCTTCCTAACTAATGACCGGACAGATTTTATACTTTCAAGTGCTGCAAGACTATCAGATGCAATGACAGTGTTATTTACTTCCTTCTCTTCTATCCACTGTAGGGCCAATAATATTGCCACTAGCTCTGTAGCATATACTGATAAATGGTTGGTTACTCTTTTCTTAATATAAAATTCACCCCTTGGAATGTATACGGCTGCACCAGCATATCCAGTATCAGGATCCTTAGATCCATCTGTAAATAAAACCATTGACTGTGAGAAATGTTTCTCAAAATACTTCTGGACTAAATACCATATCGGAATTTGATTATAATTGTCTTTCAGTTCCTGCTGTATACTAAGGTCAACATTTGGCAAGGGGAATAACCAGGGAGGGATTGAGGAAATTAATACTGTATTACTGTACTATAATTGATTTAATCCTATATTTCTTGCTTTAGCATCACCTATCCACCCAAAACTTGTAAAATGTGTTTCATTGTGTTCCCAGGATTCTTTTAATATGCTTTTGACAGGATGTCCTTGGAGATTGACCCAGTATGCCATCATTAATTTTAATCTTCTGATCCTTAATGGCATTTCTCCCATTTCCACCTGCATTGATGATACCGGAGATAATCTGAATGCCCCACTACGGATTCTCAGGGCTTGAGCTTGCAATACATCTAATTCCTTGAGGTTTGATTCTGCTGCTGACATGTAAGCTATACATCCATAGTCAAGAACAGATCTCATGAGTGACCAGTATATGTTTTGTAGAGATGCTCTACTTGCTCTCCATTCCTGTCCAGATAAACACCGAAGTATGTTAATGACCTTTTTACATTTGTCCTTAATTTTATTCAGATAAACTTTCTATGTTAATTTTTCATCAAACCAAACACAAAGAAACCTAACAGCTTTTACTTGCTCCAGTTGTTGCCCATATAGATTTAAAACAAGGGGTGAGATTTTGTGCCGCCTTGAAAAACAAATAACCTGTGTTTTTCCTACAGATAATTTAAATCCCCATTTATTGGTCCTCTTTTCCACTTCATCAATTGGAGTTTGCATTTTCTTATTGACATACTGTATGCTATATTGCGCCCTCTAATCCACAATTCCCCCGTCATCTGCAAGATTTTCCTACATTTTGTTCAGCCAGAGAGAAGATATCATTCATCATTATGTTGAACAATGATGGACTACACACGCTACCTTGTGGAGTACCATTCTCTACAGTGTATACTCTGGAGTATTCATGACCTACCCTCACTTGTATTTTCCTGTTAAATAAAAAGTCTAAAACCCAGTTATATGTTCTACCGTTAATTCCTAATGATTTTAATTTGATCAGTAATCCTTCTTTCCAGAGCATATCATTTGCCTTCAGCACATCAAAGAAGACTGCTACTACTACTTCTTTGTTGGTCTGTGATTTCCTTATGTCTGACTCTAGGCACAATATAGAGTTCATTGTATTCTGACCCCTCCGAAACCCACTTTGATATGGAGATAAAAGAGTTTTACTTTCCAGGAAGTATGTTATTCTTTCTGTGACCATTCTTTCCATGATTTTGCATAAATGTGAAGTCAAAGCAATTGGTCTGTAGCTAAAGGGATCTGATGGGTCTTTTCCTGGTTTAAGAACCGGTACTATTATTGCTTGTTTCCATACTGAAGGAAGTTGTCTAGTATCCCAAATTTGGTTAAACAGATTTAATATTATTTCTAACGAGTTATCTGTCATATGTGCCAACATTTTATAACATACCCCATCTTTCCCTGGAGTAGTCTGTCTTGCACTATTTATTGCTCTTTTTAACTCAAACATATTTAATGGTAAGTCTAATGGATTTTCTGACATCTCATTTTCCTTTAAAATATTAGGGTATTCCATTAAGGTTTTATTCCTACTCTGTTTTGCCTCTACTGTAAGATTATCAGAGCTATGAACTTTCAAAAATGTTTGAACTAAAAGTTCAGCCTTTTCTAGGTTGCTAACAGTCATCTTATCCCCACATCGTTCATCACTGGCAATTCATAATTCCTTCTGATCCCCCCCCCCCCCCCCCATTCTTCTGATCATGCCCCATACCTCTGATAGTTGTACTTCCTTTCCAATAGTACTGCAATATTGTCTCCAAAATGTACGTTTTTGTATTTTTATTGTTTTCCTTACTATTGCTTTGGCCCTTTTATATTGAATAATAGTCTCCTGAGAATGATGTTTTTAGAGTTGCCTAAATGCTCTATTTCTTGCTTTTATAGCTTCTTTGCACTCTATATTCCATCAGGGTACACACTTGGAACATCTTACTCCTGTGCTTTTAGGGATTGTTTCCTCAGCTGATTAAACAATTTCAATAACAAGTTTATTGTTAAAAACATTTACATCTATCTGATTCTCTTTTTGTAGAGCCAAAAATCTTTGTCCACAAATTTCCGTAAAAGCTTCCCAGTTCGCATTCTCCAGTTTCCATCTAGGATTTCCCTTTACCTTTTCAAAACAAATTTTTGTGCCAACTTTTGTCACTATCGGGTAATGGTCACTCCCTACAGTAGTATCTTTGGACACACTCCATGTGCTGATCCTGGCTATTGAACAAGATATAAATGTCAGGTCAAGTACTGCTTCTGTATTATGAATGTTATTATATCTTGTTCCTTCTACATTATTAATACATACTAAATATTTATCATCAATAAATTATTCAATTAGTAGGCCATTTGCATCAGTATTATTGCTCCCCCACAGCGAATTATGTGAATTAAAATCCCAACACCATACTATGCTGTTTTGCTGTGATCCAAACCTCACAAACAAGCTCACAAACCTCACTCACTTCTTCTCGTGTTTTATGGCGGTTTAGCAAACCAGGGATCAGTGATGCGGTTACGAGTCATCCAAAAATATTTTTAATGATATTCGGGTCGCGGTCGGTCGGGTCGTTTGAAATACCTTTGTAATTTATACAGTACTAGACACAGTTTTGAAATACATAGGCCTACATTTTATTGGCTGAATAACTGGCGCGAATAGGATGAACACCTGTCCCGCTTTGTTGTACTGTACAGCAATTTTACCCTTTGTCCCGCCTCATTCAAATTGAGCATCTGTCCTGCTTTTTCATTCGACCCTGCCTAATAAATACATGGATACGTTCATAGGCGTACTGTTAACGTATGTCCAATAGTTCAGAGGAGAGCAATAAAAGCGTTAGTCGATAGGCTGAGTCGTACGTCTATCAAACTGTTGACTGGCGCACGAATGCCTCCTCAACATTCAACATTCTCAAATTGGAGAGTGCGCGCGTTGTTCGGTCAGGTTAAGCAGCCATGGCCAGGGTAGCCACGAAAAAGAGAAGATGCACTTTTAATAGCGAATGGACCGCTACATAGCCTACTCTTGGTTAAGACCTGTACAGTCGTGGCCAAAAGTTTTGAGAATTACATAAATATTAGTTTTCAAAAAGTTTGCTGCTAAACTGCTTTTAGATCTTTGTTTCAGTTGTTTCTGTGATGTACTGAAATATAATTACAAGCACTTCATACGTTTCAAAGGCTTTTATCGACAATTACATGACATTTATGCAAAGAGTCAGTATTTGCAGTGTTGGCCCTTCTTTTTCAGGACCTCTGCAATTCGACTGGGCATGCTCTCAATCAACTTCTGGGCCAAATCCTGACTGATAGCAACCCATTCTTTCATAATCACTTCTTGGAGTTTGTCAGAATTAGTGGGTTTTTGTTTGTCCACCCGCCTCTTGAGGATTGACCACAAGTTCTCAATGGGATTAAGATCTGGGGAGTTTCCAGGCCATGGACCCAAAATTTCAACATTCTGGTCCCCGAGCCACTTAGTTATCACTTTTGCCTTATGGCACGGTGCTCCATCGTGCTGGAAAATGCATTGTTCTTCACCAAACTGTTGTTGAATTGTTGGAAGAAGTTGCTGTTGGAGGGTGTTTTGGTACCATTCTTTATTCATGGCTGTGTTTTTGTGCAGAATTGTGAGTGAGCCCACTCCCTTGGATGAGAAGCAACCCCACACATGAATGGTGTCAGGATGCTTTACTGTTGGCATGACACAGGACTGATGGTAGCGCTCACCTTTTCTTCTCCGGACAAGCCTTTTTCCAGATGCCCCAAACAATCGGAAAGGGGCTTCATCTGAGAATATGACTTTGCCCCAGTCCTCAGCAGTCCATTCACTATACTTTCTGCAGAAGATCAATCTGTCTTCAATCAATCTGATTTCAAGCATCACCCTCCTTTTAACATGTCAAGTCTGCCATTCTAACCCAATCAGCCTGACATAATGATCTCCAGCCTTGTGCTCGTCAACATTCTCACCTGAGTTAACAAGACGATTACTGAAATGATCTCAGCAGGTCCTTTAATGACAGCAATGAAATGCAGTGGAAAGGGTTTTTTGAGAAGTGGAACCACAGCAATACCAATTTTACCAGCGGAAACAGGTAGTGCTCAGCAGGAATAGAACCAATGTACAAAAATGGGAAAAGGTTCTTCTAAGCAATGTCTGAGGAAAAAGAGGCCTGTTGTTGTTGTATTTGTATTTACAGTTAATCTCCTTTTTTAGTTCATATTGTTCATTATTTGTATTTTTAATGTATGTATTTTTAATTCAGTTTGTCAGTTGATTTTATTTTTTACCATCAGTTTCAGATGCTTTATATTATATTATTTATAGTTCGTATGTGTATCTTTGAGTAATGGACTTCTTGATTTAAATTATATAACCAGTACCTCAACTTTGTTTTTGTTTTTAACTATAATATTTATATATAGTGTATTTATTGTAGTTTTGCTGTTCGGTTGGTTGTTTACAACTTTCCATATACATAATAAACAACCGTAGATATCAAGAGTAAATATCCCCTTACCAGTCACCCCCCATTTTTTGGCATGGAGACAGAAATGACCCAAAATAAAAAGGTTTCTGCTCATGATTCTTCCTGACTAGATACATAATCAACATTTGTTCACAAAGCTGACGCTTCAAAGTTTACTGTTCAAGAATCAGAGTTACGCAGACTGTTATGATAATAGAGATATATAACCTCGAACATAAAAATATTAACAACATATATTTTAAATGTATAAACAAATTGTTGATGTAGGATATGAGTTTAGAAAAACAGCGTAGCTAAAGCCACAAGTCTACCAAAGCTTCAATTGAAATTTGATAATATAATCTGTAAAACTGAGAATTTTATAAAATATTTTCTAAGGCCATGTCATGTGTGTTTTTAGAGAAGGCTAATCTGATTGATTTATGGCCCTTGTCATCTCTGTAAGATCTCACATGTAAACACTCTGTATGTGTGCTCTGTATGTGTTTGGCTTTGAAAACTGCCTCATTCGTGATTCTATTGTTCTCACCAAACGAGTCTTTCATACTTCCGCCAGGTATGACACATTATCCGCATTATTCTTTTATCATTATTCTTTTGTTTTTATTTCACCTTTATTAGCCTTTGTTGTGGTATTTCAAGCTTTACAATCCACTAAACTGCTATCTCACTTCAGTTTCAGTATGCATTTAGCCCTTATTTATCAAAAGTCTTACTATAAAAGTACAACAAAACATTTTCTTATGACCTTACGTGAATTATTGTGACAGAAATGCATTATGAAGAAGAAATGCACCTGCTATTAGTAGCATTAGAGCTAAAGTTAGCATCAAGCTACATCAGACAATTTATGAAATTATTAGAACACTTTTACTCAAAACTCACTTTAAACCCCGATCAAGTGTTTGTAATAATATCCTTTTGCGATCACGGGTGGAATTTGGTCGTTTACTGTTGTAAAAATATGTTATTTATAGCGTTTTACATCGCTGCACAAATTAGCATTTCAGATGTACATTTTTTATATTTTTATAAAAATGCCCCAGATCTCCAGAAAATCTCATACCAAGCTTTACTATCGTAATCGCGGGTTTATGATTCGGATATTTCGTGTGTACAGAGGTGTATCAGTGTTGTTATGGCCAGATAACAACCAGGAAGTTTACAGGAACCATGTGACATGATGCGGCGGTGTCCGGTTATGACACTCTAAAGATTGACAAGGCGAAGGACCAATCAGAGTTTGTCTGGGTCACAGCACGAGCACTGAGAAGCAGGAGAGGCTGTTTATCATCAGATCACGTAAATCAGTGGAAAATGAATAGAAATGATGATTCTGTCTGAAGAAATATGAAGTAAACATCAGTAAATATATCCATATATCTCCGCAGATATACATCTTTGGTCTATAAATCCTTATTGACACTGTTCAGTGAGTCTATGTGAACACAAATAAACTACTGCTGACGTGATTGAATATGAATGAGTGGTGAATTTCTATTCAAAATTTGGCATAATACGGATTTATTATTTTGCACTCCTGACATAAATTACTAAATAACTGTCGCTACAACAATGTTTTATCAAAAATCATTTTTCCCCATGGAAACCCCTTCGTTGAGGACCGTCACCACGTTTGTCTCCAGGTTTTTCTGATCTGACAGAAATATCAGGAGGTTGTTTTTAGTTTCACGTGAGATGACTTCTATTCAGAGAACCTGTCAAACAGTTAAGAGTCTTAAAGCGCTCTTACCTTTAATTTTCAGCACGTCCATCATATAGCAGAAGGACTGCTGCTTTTCAGTCAGTTTCTCGGTTGCATCGGATCTCTCTGGCCAGAATGGCTCCAGGATCTTGTCCAGCTCTTCAGACTGTCTCTGCTTCCATTCAGGAGTCCAGTCCTCCTCCCAGACGCCCCTGGAAACCCCTTCGTTGAGGACCGTCAACGCGTTCGATCTGACAGAAATATCATGACTGCTGACCTTTCCTTACAGCTGCTTTCTCATCTCCTCTATTGCATGATTTTTCTCTGCTACGTATGACTTAAATAAAAATAAAATAAAATCAAGGTCAGCCTTAACTGCAGCAAAGTCACTGATCAGACTGTCGTTTACTGTTTCCTGGAGGTCTCTGTGTGTTTCCATCAAATCAGAGAGCTGCTCGATAGCAAATCTCTCGAGAGAATTGACTCGACCGACTAACACCTCCTCAAAAGATTGGTCCAGGTTATCTCCTTCTGAGCTGCTCATCTTTTTATTGTCCTGATGGATGCACACAGAACAGATAGTTATAATTGCAACTATCTTGTGGAAACTGTACGTGTGGGTAGATCATTGACCACATTTAGGGGAAGAAGGCGCACTTACCATAATAAATGACTTAAAGATTTCCACACATGAAAGCATAGCAATGTGCACTAGTTATTAATACGCTGTAATAATAAAATAAAAGTACGTACATATTTGGGCTAGACCATTGTGAAATTAATATGGTTGGAAATATTATTAACAAATATTAAAATTGTTATTAGTCCAATTACACCGATCGACTGTCGCCGAGTTTCAAAAACGAATGCATCTGATGTGGAATAGCCATTTCATTCAATGCAGATATCGAAAACCAAAGATGTTTATCTATGTTCTCTTTCTTTTTACCTTGATTCTCGACCGATCTATGGCGTCACTCCGAATAGGGCAGATGATGTGTCTGAATCAACAAGTCCACTTTGAGTGACAGCCGGGCTGTCAGCACTAAGTCAGCACTAAGTTATCAGTAACTTCATGAGACTTTATGCAGACTCTCTGTCCTGGAGCAGATGATGGAGAGGGCAGTGCCAGAGGAGTGGCACACTAACACCTCTGCTGCCCTCTAGTGGACAAGGAAAAGAGCAAGATGGACAATTTACATTTGATGGAATTGAAAACTGAAGTACTTCAACAAAGCTGAATTAACTTTCTGAAGAAAGAAAGACAAGAAAATATTTTATTTATTGAAAAATTAATGGAATCTATATATATATATTCATATGTAGAGTGTGTGGGTATAACTGTATACTGTTGTGATGTACTGTACTACTACTATAACTAATGCTTCTGCATCTCTGTGTTATGGCAGATTATTATTTTTTTTACATTTAAATATTGAAAAAGCTAACAACCATTAACATCAAGAGCACAAATATATAATGTGTGTGTGTGTGTGTTTGTGTATACACATTTATATACAAAATGTAAAAATGAACCAAGCAAATAATTAAAGTATAATTAAAACACACACCTGTACACATACAAACTGGTGCTAGGCTCACTAATTTAATGTAATTATATACCTATCCACACCAGCCCCTGACACTTAACAACCTTTGAGGGGAACAATATGTTCTTCCTTTACATGTTCAATAGTCTAAATTGCTCAAGCTTACCTGCTGTTTTATCTCAAATAGTTTAAGTCTGACTTCTAATGATGCTCTCTCTCTCCCTCTCTCTCTCTCTCTCTCTCACACACACATACACATGTGCACACTCACACACACAAACTGGCTGGAAAACAGTTTTTATAAAGGCTTGTAATTGATTTCACAGGTTATTTCATTTGGATGTATTTTTTTGAATCAGAATCAGAATCAAAAAGAGCCTTATTGCCAAGTAGGCTTGCTCATTCAAGAAATTTTTATTTTAGTGACATAAGCTTCCAGTCCAAAGAGACAACACACAGAAAGAGAAAAAAGTGACTGACTTCCTTTTTGTCACATTTTAGACTGTTGTACGGTCACATTGGATTTGAAAGCAACATCCTTTCTTTGATACATGCTACTTGATATAAGACAGCTTTCTGAATCCAATGATACCAGTTATGTGCACATCGGACCTCTGCTTCAAAAGATACAGCCAGGTAAGCTTTAGCCAATCAGATCGCATATTTGCTAATGAGGGTGAAACTCGTTTTTATCTATATACCTAACCCTAACCCTGTCCCTAAACCTAACCACTCACTTCTATCAACTCAAAATCTATCCCTAATAATTGTAGCCCATCTTACGTCTACCTTTACACCACCCAGAACTCACCCCTCATTCTTTTAGCCCTTTTAAAATGAACCCTCCTAAATGTACCCCTCATAAACATTTTAATTCAGCTCTCACATTTTTATCCCAACATGATGACTCTGTTCCATGTCTTGTCCTTTCTCTAAGCTTGGGACCCACCTGAAGCGGCTGGTGGGGAGAAGGTTAGCGCACAACCAGGCCTGGACCCTTTGGGGCCCAGGCTTTGTGTTTTCATCGCCCTATGGCTATATCCACCTTGGCCCTAAAGCTGCCCGTTAGTAACTCCAGTGGCTATACCTGCCCTGGCCCTAAACCCATCCAATTGTAACAACTGTGGCGTAACCTTAGGGAAAATATCCCTTTCACTGCCCTTAACCTAACCACTCTAACCCTGCGTCACATTGCCCTCTAGGTGATAGCCCGGTTTCTCTTAGCCCTGACCTAAATATTCAAAATTTCACATTTATTCAAAGCGGTCCTCCTTGGATTCATACAGCCCTCCATCGGGTACCCTGGAGCTATAATTTAATTAATGATTTACTAAGAGAACACAAATCATTTTGTTTAAAAATATTTTGAGCATAATTCTTGTTATTATTAAAAATCGTTGGAACATAATTCATGTGGTTAAATATTTGAGGTCATTGTATGGTTATATCGGTTTTCTGAGGGGTCAAGAGGTCATACTCATAATCAGAGGTAAGAATGAGAGGGTGTGTGTGCTTGTGAACTTGGCCTGGCTTGGATTGGTCCTTAGTGGTCCGTGGACGGATGGACAGAGCACAACCAGGTTCAGACCTTAGGTTTGAAACTTGGACGTTTCAATCCCCTAACCTAACCCTGAGTTCGCTGGTTCAGAGCAGGCTCGCCCAAGAGCCTTGCACCTTCTGCCCCCATTGATCTTGTGGTATTTGTAGATTGGGGAAGGGTGTGATGCTGGGCTGGGATTACTCAGTCTGGGCCTTCGAGTTCGGCCTGGGTTCGCCGGTTCGGAGCTGGTTTGATAAGGGACCTTGCACCTTCTGGATCCAAGGTGCTGGTGGGGGGGGGTGACCTTGAAGATATTTTTCCATCGAGGGAGGGTTATTGAGAAAGAGTGATTTGGTGTGGTTAATCTTTAATCTCCCTCCCTTGTCCCCTTGGACCCTGAGCCTGGGGGGAGGAGGAAGGGGGACCGAGCCTGGACAGGCTCCTAGGGGGGAGGCGTGGCCCGGACAGGTCTATCCTCTCCTGGTCTACAAATGTAATTATAGTATGGGGGGGGGGGGTGGGAGGGATAGGAGGTGTTTGTTCAATTGTTAGGAGAGGTTCTGACAAGACATTTTGTGTTGTAGATATTATTTGAGATGGCGGAAGATTTGGAATCCCGGAGGCTGCTGAAGAGCCTCAATAGATTTATCAAGGCTTTTCACTACCACCGTATGATTCGGGTGGCAGAGGAGCAAAAACGTGGGCCAATGGGCCTAGAGAGGATAGCCAGTAGTTGGAGACCGGAGTTTGGGTCCCGATCATTGCAAGTTCATTTTTTTTATTTGGCAGTAAAGGCCTGGAGGACATGTATTGGGTGGCAGTTGATTGGGTTGTGCAGAAATGTGCATCCTCCAGTCTATGCTCCCAGCCTCAGGGGATTGAGCAGGAGGTTTAAGTTTGGAATGAGCTTTCTTCAGGTGACCCGGATATCTTGCGGTGTTAACGAAGGGTCACTTGCACAGTTAGTATCCAGCCTCCCTGGATCCACTTGGACAGCATGCAGGGTAGGTGGCCTGGGGCTAACAGGCCTTAATTGGATCCCAGTCTTCTATGGGCATGCACACATTTTGCCAACTTCATTTTTTGCACCAAGTGTGGGGTGGGCTGACATGCATTTCCATCAGTGCTCTTTCATGTTGAGGGTGATGGTGTCCACTGGAAACCTCCCTTTGATAAGTTAAGAGATATCGTCATAAAACTGACGGATAAAGGTAACTCTACAGTGATTCTAGACAGAGATCAGTATATTTATGAAGCTAAGAGACAACTAGCTGTAAGTAACCAATATCGGGATCTTGAAGAACCAATATATACAGAGACCACTGAAGTTAAATTTTAGAAGAAACGTGCTCGAAGAAAATCATTAATGGGGCTCTGAAGAAATATTTGATAGGTGATGGCCCACCTAGGCCCGGAAGATTTTATTTGTTACCTAAAATACATAAGGAACCCAAGAGCTATATTATCCCCTTTCAGATACCTCCAGAAAGGCTTGTTGTCTCCGACTGTAACAGTGAAACTTACTATACTGCTGAGTATCTGGAGCACTTTCTTAACCCTCTTTCAATCAGACACCCTAGCTATCTAAAGGACACATATGATTTCATTTCAGAAACTTGCAGATTAAAAACTCCTCCAAGCGCCATTCTCTTTGCAATTGATAGACAGCTTATATACTAACATTGAGACAGAAGTTGTCCTTGAGGTGATCAAAAAGTACATGAAGAAATTTCTTGATTCTAAAAGACCTTATGATTATGTTCTAAATCTGTTTGAAATTAATTTAACTAAAATGATTTTAAGTTTGATTCCAAATTTGATTTACAAATAAAAGGCACAGCAATGGGCAAAAAGTTTTCCCCCTCATACGCAAATCGAGCATCGCGTTAGTTCAGTTAGGCCATGTTAGTCACGCTTGCATCAGCTGACAGTCAGCAGTTCCTGACGTGTACCAATCCTGTCTTCACACCTATCACCTGCAGGCTATTTAAATTCCCATTCTTCAGTGTCTCTTCCATCGCATCGCTGCTTGCAATTAACTGATCGCATCGCTGCTTGCAAATCAAAACTGTTGCAGTTTGTTTCAGAACATCTGAAATCCGCATCTAAGATAAGTGAATGCTTTTTTAATCTATATCTCTGTGTATGTTGCCTGGTGGTTAACATCGTTTGGCATCAGTTGCAGGAACAAATATTAAGCATATTTGCAGCAGCATTTATACATCTGTGTTCATACACCTGGAGCAATACGCAGCTAGAGCATGCAATTGCTCTAAGGACACGCAGATGACGCCATGAGAACAGGATTAAATGAGACCAGCAGGCATGTGCACACATAGACATGAAAGGGGCTTGAGCACCTGCCCTTTTTATTCCTGGAGAGAAAGTGCCCTTTTTTCTGGGATGCTTTTTTTTTTTTTTTGAAAAATAATATATATTTCTGTTTGCACACAGCTTCCCTGTCAAACAAATATATTTATTGAAATATAGTATCTAAATATCAGGTCAGGAGTTCTGAAGCGCTCCCTCTCCCTCTCCCCCGATTGTTAAACCCGATTGTATTGCTTCCGCTAAAGAAAATAGTCCGCTCCGTCTCTGCGGTTAGAATCCTGTGAGTCCATAGCAACGCTCTGTTTTTCATGGCAACGGTCTGTTATACTCCGCACAGCGGTCTGTTGGTTATAACAGACCGCATTCTACATCGGAATTCAACCAAGCCATGTTATAAAATAAAATAAGTTAATAAAATATGCATATATCACCACCAGGTGATATGCTTTAGTTATTTTGTTTATCCTATTTACCTGCATTTCCCTGTCAATTAGATGCAAATGTGCGCATTTTAACTAATTGACGCCTAATCAGAACGTCCCCAGTTATTGACTTACATCAAGAGTCTTTCCCCCTGAAATGTAGAAATCTAAATTGGTGAATTTAGAAGAAATCTACAGATGCAAACAGATGGAGGATACACTCTAAAAAATGTAGTAAATCTGAGTAACTGCATCTGGTACATTAATAAATAAAACTGAGTAGAAATAAGTTAACATTAAACTTTAAAAAGAACAATATTTATAAATTAACTATTTAAGTAATTTAACTTTTTTTATTTCCTCGAAACCTTTATAAAATAGTATTCCATACCACCACAAATACATACATGACATTGGCTTTTATTGAATTTTTACTCTATTATTTAGGTAAGTTTAATTTTAAAGTGTTATGTATTCTGATAACACCAAAATAATTAAAACGATGTAGTGCCTTGTGCAAAAATAAACAAATTATTAGTAAAACACGCCCCTCTGTTTGATGCAGTTATTTAGGTTATTCTAAATATGAAGAGTTCAGATGAGTGCCATCAAGTGCCATCTGAAATTTCCTTCAATAATGATCATTTTTATCAAGCTTGTATGTTTATGTTCACTTATTTCACATTACTGGCAATGAAAATTACCTATTAATTGTCATTTAAGTTAAATTACTGAACTTAAATACGAGCTTGTAAAAAAAGCTCATAAGAAAATTTCAGATGGCACTTAGAGGCTTTGCATCTGAACTCTTCATATATACTTGAAACTAGTAGCATAGAAAATATTTTCAAAACATGCACATTGTGGAATGGTTTCCTTTGCTGCTCTATAAACCTAGTGAATACTAAGGAGACCATGGTTTCTGTGAACTGATTATTTTGTAGACATCTTTTGAAAATGAAACAATTGCGTGAGTTTGAGGAAGATAAAATTAATTAACTTTTTAAATTGTTTAAAAAAAAAAAAAAAAAAACCTAATTATGAGAAGTGCCCTTTATTTCACTTGAGCCCCTGCCCCTCAAAATGTCTGTGCACGTCCCTGGAGACCAGCATTCTCGTGTAAGCATTTCAACGGGGGTTCGCTGTATTAGCGGCAAAATCTCAATGTCACTGGTGTTTATTTCTAAGGCTTATAAGTATGTGATCTCAATAGCCACGTTTATATGTATTTTATTTTTTCATTCAGATTTAAAGATTCCGTGGACTGTTTACATGAGACGTTATCTAATCCGATATGGTGTTTACATGTGGTCGTGCTTTCGATTTGGGACATACTAAGTGGCCTATGATGATATGCAAATTACCAGAGAAAGAGAGAGGAGGAGAAAAAAACTGCTCGCACTTGCTTGAAATTAAGACCAATATTCGAACCTTGAGCTGATCGCCGAAGTGAGGGAAACCTCCACCACATTAGGCACTGTTTCTAAATTACACCAAACTGCCAAAAAAGTGTGAAGCGGCGCTATGCACTGCATCCGCCAGCTCCACACAAGAGCAGAGTCTCCTGCACAGCACTGCGTTTGCGCAACAATGTAAAGTGATAAACCGCTTCATCCATTCAGCTGTGACACAGAATTATTGATATTGGCATGTTGTGTGACACATGAGAACATTAAAGGTTCTGTAGTGATGCTGGCTGAAAACATCCACAAATAATGTTAACTGCATGAAGATTAAACTGGAAAACGCCAGCATAGGCATGTTAATTCAGCAAGGGAAATAGCCACAGCCTAAGACATTCTGTAATGCAGCTCTGAAATGAATCGTATTCTGATATTATAAAAAGAGGAAAACAATTTAATGATAATAATAATTAAAATAATAATTCTGTACTTGCATGGACAAATACACGATTTCTCACCAGGTTTCGTTAAAAAATGAATCACGAGGGGGCGGCTTATGAACGCAGATAGTTCTTGCAACGAGCTATCTCACAATATTTACAAATGGGTTTATGAATCTGTATAATTCATACAATGACAGGCAAATTTTGGTCAAGGTGTTTTCATTGAGCTATTCACTCTCATAGTGTTGTTTCTAAGCTGAAAAGCAGTAGCCATTAGGCCACGGGGGAAGTCGTGGCCTAATGGTTAGAGAGTCGGACTCCCAATCGAAAGGTTGTGAGTTCGAGTCCCGGGCCGGCAGGAATTGTGGGTGGGGGGAGTGCATGTACAGTTCTCTCTCCACCTTCAATACCACGACTTAGGTTCCCTTGAGCAAGGCATCGAACCCCCAACTGCTCCCCGGGCGCCGCAGCATAAATGGCTGCCCACTGCTCCGGGTGTATGCTCACAGTGTGTGTGTGTGTTCACTGCTCTGTGTGTGTGTGCATTTCGGATGGGTTAAATGCAGAGCACAAATTCTGAGTATGGGTCACTATACTTGGCTGAATGTCACTTCACTTCAGTAAATTTTGCTCCCTTATTACATCAGCTTTCTGCTCTAGTCATGAAATTCCAGATTCCATTCTAATGTGTGTTATTGTATAATTGGAATTTTATCTTTTTCGTCCACTGTTTTCCAGTCTCTGCTGTAATGTCAATGTCTACTAATCACTGAATGCACAGCGTTGCCGACATCACGTTCCCATTCTGATGACTACGACTATTGATGTGGTTACATAGATACAAGTAGGCCTAATCGGTTTAACACGTTTACATGGCAGAATTTTAATTTAGTTCGGTTTTAGAAGGTTATCCCACCCCTTTCAACAGATTACCATTTCGGTTTGGGCAATTTTATTCTGACTAAGGTGTTTATATGAAGCATTTTCATTCAGACTGGATGTCATCCTAAGTTTCCGAAGGGTGTACGTAGCAAGGGGTCGTATGTATCACACATTTGCTTAAAAGGGGGCTACAATGGTGTTTCATGGATTCAGAGTTGTTCAGTGTTAAAGAGATGGATTTTCGTGCTAAACATGGCCAATCTGGATGAATGGAGTTTTCTGTGCCGAAAATCTTACTTATGGGTTGTAAAAGTTTTGGTAGTTTTTTCAATCATGGATCTAATGATGTAGATGATGGTGGAACTCCTTATGAGCATTTCTCTCGGGAATGCACGCCTGCACAAATGTCGACCAGAGGAGAGCGAGACCTTACCATAAACGCAATTCATCAGGAATTCGTTGGCAGCACTGCATAGGATTTGTTCGAGAATGTCTCCGAATAAGTGTGTTTTGGATGTGAGGGAAAGTTTACCATGTTCAGCGTCTCAAAGAACCTAGCATTACATGAACCGTGGATGCAGTTTGCTTTTCCGGGGCAGCAATGGAGTGTAGCAAGTGTGTTTGTGTTTTTGTAATTTCAGTGATGAATGTTTTATAAACAAGACCAGGTTGATGCTGGACTTGCACATCGTTTGCTATTAAAACATGGTAAAGACCCCATTCAGGTAAGTACAACTGCATCAGATTTTTGTCTTTTGTCGGAAATCAGCACATAAGTGAATATATGTTACTGAAAACAACACGAAACATCAGTATTATAGCTCCGCCCACAGCATACCTACAGGAGCTTGGTTTTCCAGAGAGAATCGGAAGCTGTATTTTTGTCTTGCAGATATAACAAGGCTGGAGACTTTTGGAGATGGGGATTCGGTACTGCTCTGTGGGTACTTGGGATTGGCATGAGATTTAAGCATTTTAAGAAACATGCTTGTTGCACATCTTCAATTGCTTAACTTGGGGTGACGCTTCCCCCTTTGTGATTTTTACAGCATGGTAGATACATAAAATTGTATAATATACAACTGCCATCATATCAGACTGCTGCTGCTAAGGGTTTGTGCTTCCCCCTTTACAATCACAGTTGCTTTAAGCATTTTAAGAACATGCTTGTTGCACATCCTCTATTGCTTAACTTTGGGTGACGCTCCCACCCCCACCTTATGGCCGGCAGCCATATCACCCTGGAGCCCAAGACCGGTTTCCCACTGAAGCTAAGCAGGGCTGAGCCTGGTCAGTACCTGGATGGGAGACCTCCTGAGAAAACTAGGTTGCTGCTGTACGAGGTGCTAGTGAGGCCAGTAGGGGGTGCTCACCCTGTGGTCTGTGTGGGTCCTAGCGCCCCAGTGTAGTGATGGGGACACTATACTATCAACAAGCACCGTCCTTCAGATGAGACGTTAAACCGAGGTCCTGACTCTCTGTGGTAATTAAAAATCCCAGGATGTCTTTCGAAAAGAGTAGAGGTGTGATCTCGGCATCCTGGCTAAATTTGCCCATTGGCCTCTGACCATCATGGCCTCCTAACAATCCCCATATCTGCTGATTGGCTTCATCACTCTGTCTCCTCTCCACCAGTAAGCTGGTGTGTGGTGGGCGTTCTGGCGCACTATGGCTGCCGTCGCACCATCCAGGTGGATGCTGCACACTGGTGGTGGATGAGGAGATACCCCCTGACAATGTAAGCGCTTTGAGTGCCTAGAAAAGCGCTATATAAATGTAATGAATTATTATTATTATTAATGTGATTATTCAGCATGTTAGACACTTAAAATGGGATGATATACAAACTGCCTTTGTATTATGCTGCTGCTGCTAGGGCTGTAAGCTTCCCCCATGCAGTTAATTCAAATATTTTGCATAAGCAGCTAAAGCAACATGCTTGTTGTATGCTTCTTTGCAAGTTTGGGTGATGCTTCCCCATAAATATAGTATCAAGCAACATTTCTCATTGCTGGCCATTAAAATTGCATCAGTTGTTTTGGGGAGTTTTGGCATATGGTTGTTAGGAGTTTGTCTTGCTGCTCTTCCCGCTCTGTCCAAGCATGGCTGCATGGACAGGCGTGTAGAGTGTTGCCCAGAACATAACCATACCGCCAACACTAACTGTATGCAATTATAATTGTCATAAATATACTTGATGGAAGGGGTCCTGATTGAAATCAAGCATCGCGTTAGTTCAGTCAGGCCATGTTAGTCACGCTTGCATTAGCTGACAGCCAGCTGTTCCTGATGTGTACCAATCCAGTCTTGACACCTATCACCTGCGGTCTATTTAAATTCCCATTCATCAGTGTCTCTTCCATCGCATCGCTGCTTGCAATTAACTCCCTCCTCCAACCCCAACTCCACCAACTGAACCTGTAATCCAATCTAACTTTGTTCTTTCTTTACAGTCTCTTCATTGGAAACAGTCTCACATTTTGTTTACAACTCACTTAATTGTGAATTGTAATTATATATGCTTATAATGGTTCTGTACCCCAGGGGGGTTTGTCTTGCTGCTCTCCCCGCTCTGTCCAAGCATGGCTGCATGGACAGGCGTATGGAGTGTTGCCCAGAACATAACCATACCGCCAACACTAACTGTAGGCAATTATATTTCTCACAAATATACTTGACGGAAGTGGTCCTGATTGAAATATATTTATGGCAGCCTGGGAAGAGTCTGCTTTAGCCTGAGCAGAGAAAAAAACATTTGCATATTATAGGTTTCTTGATGATATCTGGGGTGTCTGGACTCACTTGATGGCTGATTTTGTCACTTTTACTGAATATTTGAATGCACACCAAGTCTCAATAAAGATTAAATTCACAGTTAATGATTGAGGTCCATTTCCTGGACGTCGTGTCCTATAAGGGCCCCAACTTTCTCTCCACAGGAAAGCTGGACTTTAGAGTATACTTTAAAGAGACAGACACACATTCACTCTTACATAAACACAGTTCCCACCCTAAACACACGTTCAGTGGGATTGTGAAGTCACAATTACTCAGATTTAAATGCATTTGCACAGGACAGAGTTTTTTCTTTACAGCAACAAATACTCTTTTCAAGGCCTTAAGACAGTGTGGATACTCACACTCTTTCTTGAGAAATATACTTAAATATTTTGACACACCTAAACCTCTGCCCAACCCCAGACATAACAAACAGGAATAAAATTATTCCTTTGGTGACACATTTTTTATGTTTTAGTACATAGCTCAAATGGGCCTTTAAATCAAATTTTTTTTTACAGTTCTTGACTTCCATAAATTTCCTACAACACCATATTCCAATCGCGGCCTATAGGAGAAACAAAAATATTTTAGACGTTTTAGTAGAGAGCAAGCTCTCAACTTTTTCACCTAAAGGCCGTATAGGCAAGTGCAAATATTTCACCCCGTCGAGATGGGTCAAGAACAGATTTAATGGCCAGGATTTCAAGTTGTCTCATACAGTAATATGACAGTGTAAACTATTTATCTCATATACTGTCTCAGATGTCGGAAGCAGTATGTAGACCAGACCAAGCATGAACAGGGTAAAAGCATACCAACACCGGTGCACAATGTAGTACACAAAATAGAGAAACATAGGCTCCTAGTCAAACACTCATGGCCTCGACTCCCTCCGAATTACAGGGCTCCAAACCAATCAGCTATGGTCTCTGAAAGAATGCCTGAGGGCCGAGAGTAGGTGGATTAAATGCTTGGATATCCCTGTGTTACCTTCAATATTTGGAAGATATTTGGGGTGTGTTGCAGCATGGGCATCAGGACTTTCAGGACTTTTTGAACAAGTTGAACACTCCTCATGAATCCAGGATTAAAGCGGTGTGGGATGATAGGAAGGTGGATTTCTTTGACACAATGGTATATAAGGGGCCGGGGTTTGAGACTTCTGGAAAGTTGGATGTAAAGGTTTTCTTTAAGGAGACAGATACCCATGAATTATTGCATTTTCAAAGTTATCATCCCCGTCATACGTATTTGGGTATTGTTCGGGCACAATTGTTGAGATTTAGCTGGATTTGCACCAGGGAGGAGTAATTTCAGAAGGCCAAACATATTTTGTTTAAGGCATTACGGAGAAGGGGATATCCAAAGGCATGGTTATGAGGAGTAGATAGAGAACATATGAGTGCAAAAGTGGGTGAGCGTACTTCGTCTGTCCCAGAGAGAAAGGTTCGAGTCTCGGCTATATTTACACTTTCACCAGGTGCAAAGGGGGTGATTGGTAGGCTCAAGAAGATTTTTTGGGGCAAATTTGGCTGGTACCCCGGCAGGGAATGGACTGAAGGTATTGTCAGCCTATAGGAGAAATACAGATCTGAGGGACTTGTTGGTACATAGCCACCTTCCACTGGGGGGGTTTGGGGGAGCCATGCTGTTCCAGGGATTTAAGAACAATGTTGTTTAAACTCTGCTTCTGATGCTCCCTTGATAAGACAGAGCGGGAAAAGTCAAGTCAAGTCACCTTTATTTATATAGCGCTTTAAACAAAAAACATTGTGTCAAAGCATGGAACAACATTCATTAGGAAAAAAGGCAGTTCATCATTGAATTAAGTGATGTCATCTCTGTTCAGTTTAAATAGTGTCTGTGCATTTATTTGCAATCAAGTCAATGATATCGCTGTAGATGAAGTGACCCCAACTAAGCAAGCCAGAGGCGACAGCGGCAAGGAACCAAAACTCCATCGGTGACAGAATGGAGAAAAAAACCTTGGGAGAAACCAGGCTCATTTTGGGGGCCAGTTCTCCTCTGACCAGATGAACCAGCAGTTCAATCCAGGCTGCAGCAAAGTCAGATTGTGCAGAAGAATCATCTGTTTCCTGTGGTCTTGTCTTGGTGGTCATCTGAGACAAGGTCTTTACAGGGGATCTGTATCTGGGGCTCTAGTTGTCCTGGTCTCCTCTGTCTTTCAGGGCAGTAGAGGTCCTTTCTAGGTGCCGATCCACCATCTGGTCTGGATAAGTACTGGATCCGGGTCAAGTCAAGTCAAGTCAAGTCATCTTTATTTATATAGCGCTTTAAACAAAATACATTGTGTCAAAGCAACTGAACAACATTCATTAGTAAAACAGTGTGTCAATAATGCAAAATGACAGTTAAAGGCAGTTCATCATTGAATTCAGTGATGTCATCTCTGTTCAGTTTAAATAGTGTCTGTGCATTTATTTGCAATCAAGTCAACGATATCGCTGTAGATGAAGTGACCCCAACTAAGCAAGCCAGAGGCGACAGCGGCAAGGAACCGAAACTCCATCGGTGACAGAATGGAGAAAAAAACCTTGGGAGAAACCAGGCTCATTGGGGGGCCAGTTCTCCTCTGACCAGATGAACCAGCAGGTCAATCCAGGCTGCAGCAAAGTCAGATTGTGCAGAAGAATCATCTGTTTCCTGTGGTCTTGTCATGGTGGTCCTCTGAGACAAGGTCTTTACAGGGGATCTGTATCTGGGGCTCTAGTTGTCCTGGTCTCCGCTGTCTTTCAGGGCAGTAGAGGCCCTTTCTAGGTGCTGATCCACCATCTGGTCTGGATACGTACTGGATCCGGGTGACTGCAGTGACCCTCTGATCTGGATACAGACTGGATCTGGTGGCTACGGTGACCTCGGAATAAGAGAGAAACAGACAAATATTAGCGTAGATGCCATTCTTCTAATGATGTAGCAAGTACATAGGGTGTTATGTGAAGTCTTCCCGGTTCCGGTTTACCTAATTAATGCAGCCTAAAAATCCTTTAACGGATTTGGATATTAAAAGCATATTAGTATGTTATGTGTAAGCCAGGTTAAAGAGATGGGTCTTTAATCTAGATTTAAACTGCAAGAGTGTGTCTGCCTCCCGAACAATGTTAGGTAGGTTATTCCAGAGTTTAGGCGCCAAATAGGAAAAGGATCTGCCGCCCGCAGTTGATTTTGATATTCTAGGTATTATCAAATTGCCTGAGTTTTGAGAACGTAGCGGACGTAGAGGATTATAATGTAAAAGGAGCTCATTCAAACACTGAGGTGCTAAACCATTCAGGGCTTTATAAGTAATAAGCAATATTTTAAAATCTATACGATGTTTGATAGGGGGCCAGTGCAGTGTTGACAGGACCGGGCTAATATGGTCATACTTCCTGGTTCTTGTAAGAACTCTTGCTGCTGCATTTTGGACTAGCTGTAGTTTGTTTACTAAGCGTGCAGAACAAACAACCAATAAAGCATTACAATAATCTAACCTTGAGGTCATAAATGCATGGATTTTAGCCTGTATGTAAGCAGCTTTCTCTTCTGTAAAGGAAATTATAATGCTATTTTAACTGATGCTGATGTTGTACAGAGCTAACATTATATCGGAAGGAGACATATATTGTTTTTGGAAAACAAAACAATATGACAGTTTTCATATTGTTTTTTTTTTAAAAAGGACCTCTACATCCCTGAAAGACAGCGGAGACCAGGACAACTAGAGCCCCTGATACAGATCCCCTGTAAAGACCTTGTCTCAGATGACTACCAGGTCAAGACCACAAGAAACAGTTGATTTTTCTGCAAAATCTGACTTTGCTGCAGCCTGGAATTGAACCGCTGGTTTCGTCTGGTCAGAGGAGAACTGGTCCCCAAACTGAGCCTGGTTTCTCCCAAGGTTTTTTCTCCATTCTGTCATGATGGAGTTTCGGTTCCTTGCCGCCATCGCCTCTGGCTTGCTTAGTTGGGGTCACTTCATCTACAGCGATATCATTGACTTGATTGCAAATAAATACACAGACACTATTTAAACTGAACAGAGATGACATCACTGAATTCATTGATGAACTGCCTTTAACTGTCATTTTGCATTATTGACACACTGTTTTCCTAATGAATGTTGTTCAGTTGCTTTGACGTAATGTATTTTGTTTAAAGCGCTGTATAAATAAAGGTGACTTGACTTGACTTTTTTTCCTTAACTTTGTATCATGGCTTGTGTGATGCTAAAGTGTAATATTGTAATATATAACTTATTATAACTAATATATATATCAAATGCTTCATGCTGCTCACTGGAGTAACACAGTGATAGCTATTTAAAGAGTAAACTCAGAATACATCTCACTAATGTTGCAGACTATATACAGGTAGATGAGCCCAGAATATGAACACAAGATATGCAACGCGCAATACTGCACTTAAACATTTTCCATAAAGAAAATACTATGGTCTCAAGACAGTGATAAAAATCAAATTTGATAGTGTACTTTCCTGCCAAGTAATACGAAGTTACTGTAGTTTATTTTTCCTCCAGCTGCGTTCCATTTTCCGGGTCTGCTATTTTTAGGGTATGAGTGTGCTCATTATACCACGGTGTCAGACTGTTTTCCTTAATCTTCCTTAAGCGTAAAAGAGCAACTGTTATTTAAGATTCTAGAAAAGAGAGAGTCCATAGTTTCTGTTACGTCATCAAGAGATTTTGTAAGTGTTAAGTAATTGAGATAAATCAAGATAAGTTATAAAGCAGGCTTTTTTTGTAGAAGTAATTGTCCTTCCATACCTCTAACAAGGAGTAGAATTTACAGTTTTAGCTATATGAAGTTTGCACAAAACTAAATAACGCTTGGCTGCATAATTTCAAGACTATCAAGATCAATTCCATGTAACAGTATTAAATCTAGAGTATGATTTCAAAAACGAGTAGGTCCTCAGACATGTTGTCTAAACCCCAATAGATATCAGAATGTCTATGAATGCTAATCCCAATGCAACCTTGTCATTATAAACGTGAAATCGACTGTAATCTAACCATAGACTGTATTAAAAACATGGATGTAGTGGCCGGGATGTCCCCCATAGGATTCCGAAGAGACTTATTGAAACCAAAAGTGGGCGGAGCCAACTGTTGCCATATTGGTAGCATGTCACTGCACTTTACTTTGGTATAATAGAAAATAGACAAAAAAGTGGGAGCTGGATGCTAAAGACATCGCCCCTATAGAGCGACGGTGGTGATAGCAGCGGCAATCCACCTGTCACTCTAGTAGCCATGCCCTTAATTATGCAGAACATTAAGGATACATATAATTTCAATGGATGAGTTATAAAAAAATTCACCCACCATAGTTATCATGAAAGGCAAAATTAGCTATCAAGACTGATCATTTTTTTTGCATCAGGCTGTAAACATGTTTTACCTGCTGTAAAGTTGGGCATTTAAACCCTACCTTTAAACCTAGCCATAACCATAACACTACCCTACCCTACCCCTACACCTACCCCTAACCCTAACCCTACCACTACCCCTAACCCTACCCCAACCCCTAACCCTTCCCCTACCCATTACCCATAACCCTAACCCTAATGTAACCCTAACCCTAACCTAGCCTAACCCTAACCCTAAGTTTAGGTTAGGTTAGGGTTAGATTAGGGTTAGGGTTAGAGTTAGGGGAATGAAACGTCCAAGGTTCAAACCTAAGGTCTGAACCTGGTTGTGCTCGGTCCATTCGTCCACTGACCACTAAACGCCGATCCAAGCCAGGCCAAGCTCACAGACACGCACCCCCCGAGTAGTCCAGGGTTAGAGTGGTTAGGTTAAGGGCCGTGATGTCACCGTGGTTACTGTTGGGTAAGTTTAGGGACAGGGCGGGTATAGCCACAGGGGTTACTGACGGGTAGGTTTAGGGCCAGGGTGGGTATAGCCACAGGGGTTACTGACGGGTAGGTTTAGGGCGAGGGTGGGTATAGCCATAGGGGTTACTAACGGTTAAGTTTAGGGTTGTGGTGTGTTTGACCATAGAAAAGAGGTGTGCAAGTCTAAAAAAGAGAGTCAAAAGGGTAGCAAAATAAAGAGTAGAAAGATAGAAGAAAGAAATCTCAGAATTATGTCTCATTCAGTCCCCTCGGGTGCAGGGTATCCAAACGTTTAATCCATCTACTCTCGGCTCTCAGGCGTTCTTTCAGAGACCATAGTGGATTGGTTTGGAGCCCTGTGATTCGGAGGGAGTCGAGGCCATGAGCCAAAAAATGTTTAACCAGGAGCCTGCGTTTTTCTATTTTGTGTACTATATTGTGTGCGTGTTGGTATGCTCTCACTCTCAGTTCATTCTTGGTCTGGCCGACATACTGCTTTCGACATTTGAGACAGTATATGAGATAAATACAATTTACACTCTCATGTGACAGAGAACGAGACAACTTGAAAACCTGGCCATTAAATCTGTTCTTGACCCATCTCGATGGGATGAAATATTTGCACTTGCCTATCCGGCCTTTAGGCGAAGGAGTCGGGAGTTTGCTCTGTACTAAAACATCTAAGATATTTTTGTTCCTCCTATAGGCCGCGATAGGTTTATGGTGTTGTAGAAAATTTGTGGAAGTCAAGAACCGAGTAAAATTAGATTTAATGGCCTGGTTGAGCTGTATACTGAAGCACGAGTAATGTGTCACCAAAGGTATAATTTTATTCCTGTTTGTCGTGTCCGGGGCAGGCAGAGATTTAGGTGTGTCAAAAGATTTAAGTATATTTCTCAAGAAAGAGCGTGAGTATCCGCGTTGTCTCAAGGCCTTGAAAAGAGTGTTTGTTGCTGTAAAGAAAAATGTCTGTTCTGTGCAAATGCGTTTAAATCTGAGTAATTGTGACTTCACAATCCCCCTGAAAGTGTGTTTAGGGTGGAAACTGTGTTTATGTAAGAGTGAGTGTGTATCCGTCTCTTTAAAATATACTCTAAAATCCAGCTTTCCTGTGGAGAGGAAGTTGGGGCCCTTATAGGACACGACGTCCAGGAAATTGACCTCAGAATCATTAACTGTGAATTTGATCTTTATTGAGGTTTGGTGTGTATTCAGATGTTCAGTAAAAGTGACAAAATCAGCCATCGAGTGAGTCCAGACACCCCAGATGTCGTCCAGAAACCTATAATAGGCAAATGGTTTTTTCTCTGCTGAGGCTAAAGCAGACTCTTCCCAGTCCGCCATAAATATATTGGCGTACGAGGGGGCAAACTTTTTGCCCATTGCAGTGCCTTTTATTTGAAGATAAAATTTGGAGTCGAATTCGAAATCGTTTTTAGTTAAGTTAATCTCAAGCAGTTTTAAAATGTAATCATCAGGTCTTTTAGAATCAGGAAATTTTTTCATGAACTTTTTGACTGCCTCAAGGCCAACTTCTGTCTCAATGTTAGTATATAAACTATCGATATCAATTGTAAAGAGAATGGCGCTTGGAGGAATTTTTAATCTGCCAATTCTGGAAATAAAATCATATGTGTCTTTTAGATAACTGGGGTGTCTGATAGAAAGAGGGTTGAGAAAGTGCTCTAGATACTCAGCAACATAGTAAGTTTCACTGTTACAATCCGAGACGATAGGTCTTCCTGGAGGTATCTGAAAGGGGATACTCCAGCCCTTGGGTGCCTTATGTATTTTAGGTAATAAATAAAATCTTCTAGGCCTAGGTGGGCCGTCACCTATTAAATATTCCTTCTGAGCCCCATTAATGATTTTCTTCGAGCACATTTCTTCTAAAATTTCTCTTACTTCATCGATGGTCTCTGTATATATCGGTTCTTCAAGAGCCCGATAGTGGTCACTCACAGCTAGTTGTCTCTTAGCTTCATAAATATACTGATCTCTGTCTAGAATCACTGTAGAGTTACCTTTATCCGCCGGTTTTATGACGATATCTCTGTTCTTTTGTAAATCTAAAATAGCTTTCATCTCTCCCTTCGATAAGTTTCTGTTTTCTTTGATACCCCAATTGATGTGTTTGTATGCATATAAATCAGCTCTAATGATGTTTGATATTTCTTTGGGGAGGCTGGACAACACTGGCGACCAATCTGAGGCATGAGTAAAAGGGAGTTTCTTTTTCGAGATACTCTTCCCTTCAAAAAAGGTTTCTAGTTTCAGTCTGCGATGATACGTTTGAAGGTCTTTTAACAATTCTATTCTTTGTGTCTTAAAACCGTGCGGAGTAGGAATAAAAGAGAGTCCTTTCGTCAGCACTGAGGTTTGTTCTTCACTGAGAACCAGCGACCGCGAAAGGTTTATAATGAGTTTGTTGGAGCCACCTATTGGGCTTGTGCTGAACGGCAGTTTAACGCTGTCATCCAGAGTTCAAGGATGGCCCTCGCTGTCGCTGGTTTCCAGTGGACACCATCACCCTCAACGTGAAAGAGTGCTGACGGAAGTGCAGGTATGGAATTCAAGTGATTCTTTATATGAGTGTTCAAGTGCTCTAGTATACCCTGTTCCCCCTGGGGGAGGGTCCTCGAAAAGTTGATGAGAGGGAAAAGAATCTCTGTCCCAGGCATTCTTTTCTTTATAATACTGTACGCCTTCTGCAATTCAGTGGTGGCTGACATGCGGTATCTCTGTTGTCTGTTGTTAAGACCAAACGCAACAATCATTTTTTCTGGTACCGTCTCGAGTATAGCTTTCTCAATCAGCGTGCCCGCATGGTGAATCTTAGCCCCCGGGTAGCTTTCTACCTGCAGATCGGGGCAGTTGGACGCTGGGAACCTAGCTAAGTTTGAGTCACCGATTATGACGAATTTTTTGCTGATTTTAAGGTTCCAGTCTGTTAGTTTACGTTTCGTATTGATGTGTCGGTTAGGTAAACTCCCTGGAGTCAAGGGTAGCATGGGGATTTTCGTCGTCACCCTCAGTGTTTGAGGTGTAGTGGGTGGTGGTGCCTTGCGCATGCTGGTAAAGATGGGCGCAATTCTGGGCAATTCAGGTGATGAGTTTTCAGATGCTGTTTCCCGATGTTCCGACTCCCCGATCTGTTGCGCTGCTTCCTTTAAAAATTCATGTAAAAGTGCAGATGGCTCAAGATGTTGATCTGAGTGGTCAGAGAAGAGAAGGTCGCTGGAGTGAGTCGATCCCGTCTTTTGAAAGGGACAAGGATATGAGTCCTCCTCCCCATCAGGAGCCAGAAGGGCCACCACGGGTTCCTCCAACCGCTGGGGGCCGACGAAATCCATCTGTCGGTCCACCTCAGCAGGAACAGGAACCCATGTGGGCTCCTCCAGAGGGGGCAGGGTGTCCCTGCAGTGCTTCTCTTTACGGGTTTTTTTAGTTGCTCTTTGTTCGAGAGGAGGGAGTTCTGTTGCCTGTATGGGCTGGGACTCTATCTCTCGTGTGTTATCCGCCTCTTGAGTCAGAAGGGGTTCAACAGCCTGTATGGGCTGGAGTGTTTCTTGAAGGCCCACCGTGGGGACTTCCTCATTGAGCGGCCAATCCCCCCTGACTAATAAACCCGGAGAAGTCTGAATCTCAACAGTATGCGATGTAGTCTGAGTACGAATCAGTGAGTCAGTGGTGATTACACGTGGTAATGTTACTGTGGCACCTGCAACCTGTGTGGCAGTAGTGACAGGTATGCGTGTTACTTGTGGTGGTGAAACTGTGGTGCAAGCTGCCTGCGCGGTGGTAGCCACACCACTGGTGGACGCGTGTCCACCCCGTGTCACTACCTCCGCGTAGGTCGGTGCACATGCATTCTCAGTTCTGAGTGTAACCGAAGAGTGTGGCATTTCTGCCGTAATGAGAGCTTCCGCCTGCTCAATTGACTCTGGAGTGATTCGACTGTTAAAATTTCTATTAGCCCAGCCGGCAGCTATCTCAAATGCCTTTGGCCAATCATGGTGGTTGTTCTGTGTACGAACATTTTGTAGAGCTTCATCAATCAGAGTTTCGTAGTGTTGTTCTAGAATAAGTTGTGTGGTAAATGACCAATTTTTCGCATTGCCCTCAAGCATTGTTCTAACCTGCTCCCCAGGGAACGCTGGTCTGACTGTGTTTGTGAGCAGCCGCGTGAGTCGCTGGAAAGTGATGGGTTGGTTGTCGGTCACTTTAGTTGTTACCTTACTCAAATGATGTACCAATCTGATGATGTCATAAAAAGATTTGATCGTGTTTTTTAGTGCCGGCTGGGCTGGTATGTACTCATTGTTGTGTGTGAACCTTTGAGGCCTTTCCTCGGCTCTGTCATTTTCTCGAGGAAAGTAGCGTGAAATTCTATCTCTTTTTCTCTTCTGTGAGGTGACTTGTCTGTCCACTGAGATGTCAATGTCTCTGAATCTCTTCTCGTGATTAACAAAAGAAACTCTCTTGTTCTGTTGTCTATAGAAAGAGCGTGAGGGAAAATCACACACGGAGCTCCTCTTTTGAAATTGTGTTTGAGGTCTTGAATGTTGGCGGGTGAAGTGATTTTGCCGTCGAGGAGGAGAGTAATCCTCCTCAACGTAGTCTTCAAAAAATTCACGCTCAGCGTGTTCATCTTGTTCAACAAAAACAGGAGTTCTGTTTTGTGGTGCTGCCTCACGTCTCCCTCTATTATTATTTCTTCTACGCCCCTTTCTTCTAACGGGAGGCCTGTTTGGGCCCGCAACCGTCTCCTGGGGTACATGGTTACTGGGAAATCTGTCTGGACTTCTAACCAGTCTAAACTCTTCTTCATGGTATGCATCTCTGAATCTCTGAGAGGACCCCGGCCTTGGTCCTCTGGCTGTGTTTCTAAATTCCCAGATGTTCCGACCATTTCTGTGATCAAACATCTGAGAATTCCTAACTACATTTCTTCCCCTTTCTTTAGGAGTGGACTCTATCTCGTCTGCACGAAAACGTGCCCTTGTGTTTGGAGGAAAATAATGACTGTTTATTCTATTCAAAACTGGAGAACTGCTGGAGAGTCTGAGTCTGTTACGTGGAGTGCTTCTTTGTCTCACACGGCCTCTAAAGACATCCATCCTAACAGGATCTTGTGTAATCCCAAAAATAAATCAGAAAAATTAATTGTAAGTAATAAAAAAATAAAATAAAAAGGAGAACAAGCCTATCGCGACGTTTCGGTATACACAATACCTTCTTCAGGCAGGCTTGTATAAAAATACAAACAAAAATAGAAACAAAAGAAAATATATTATATATCTATACCACAAGATATTTTATAATATATATATATAATATATGTTCCTCTGTGAATCTGTTTAAATAGTTTTCTTTTTGAAATTCGATATTATAGAGTGATAGTCGTATCTGCACATTCACCGAGTGACTTGTGAGAGAGTGAGTGCGCGCTTTGCGCGCACCCTTATATAGACTGCAGTTGGGGGAAAAAAAAAAAACACGGCTGGAAGAGGTTCCAAACAATCAAAACAACATTCCAGGTCGGCGAACGGTCCGCAAACAAGCAGAAGGACAGGTGCACAGAGAGACCTCTGTGAAAATAGCTTTGATTAAAGAGTTAGACGATGTTTCAGTGTAAATAGGTCACTCTCTCCCCCCCGCGCCTCGGTCGAGCAAGAGTGGAGATACAATGAAGCAACACCGTCCACGAGGGAAAACGGCAATATAAAATCGATTTCTTGTTACAGTTATACGGAAATGGTATGTACATGTAGTTAAGGTGGTGTCTGATCATGTTGACGTGAAAATATTTTTGTATCTATATTGTACATGCTGTTATTAATTTTTAAAGTACTCCACTGATGCCGACGATATCGTATGACGTCATGACCATCGTTCGTCGCCTGGAATGTTGTTTTTTCCAAAAGTATCTTAGTCTTTTATAAAGGAGAATTAAGATGATATGAAATTGAAAGAATGAAGAGCACTCATAGCTTGTTTATCAGTGAGTATACTACTCAAGGACAGTGTAGAAAATATTCTAAAGGAGTTAAAAGGATTTAAATAAATTAGAAGTATAAGATAATCTTTTTAGTATTTTTAATTCTGGTGGTAATCAAATCTGCAAGATATTTTAGAGTGTAAATCAAATATGAGTGTCCAAATAATGAGGAAAGATAATTTTTAAGCTTTTCAGTTAAATATTTTTTATTTATTTAATGACAAAAGAATACAGAAATATCAATTTATGAAATATTTATTTATTTATTCGACAAACCTTCTCTTGGGTGAAATAATTTTGTCATATTTATTTGTATGTATATATTTATGAATACATTCACTTCACATGTCAGAAAAAAGCAGGGTTTTTTTTCCCTTTGGTACATCTTTTAAAATGAAAATAAATAAATCAAACTTTTGTAGTCATCTGTACTTCACTTTTTGAGTCATGTTTATCTACATTTCTTCTCTGTGTATGTAAATAACAAGATTCCTTTGTCCTCAAATCAGTGCTTATATACAACCTGCCTACAAACAACTGTTTTGTTGTTATTTTTTGATGATTTATAAAATATTTTCCAATACACTGTTCTACTTTGCTATAACCCAAAAGTTCTAGATCCCTTCATGATTTTTGTATAATGAGAAATATCATGAATAAAGGAAAGAAAAGAGTGACTCATGACTGAATATGACTTGCAAAACTTCTTCAACACTGTTTGCGATCCCACAGGAAAGATACGATAAGGGGGTACGCGCACTGCAAACAAGGCCCGACAAGGGTCAGCCCAAAGCTCAGAGACGAAGGCACTGGCTGGTTAGGGGAATGAAACGTCCAAGGTTCAAACCTAAGGTCTGAACCTGGTTGTGCTCGGTCCATTCGTCCACTGACCACTAAACGCCGATCCAAGCCAGGCCAAGCTCACAGACACGCACCCCCCGAGTAGTCCAGGGTTAGAGTGGTTAGGTTAAGGGCCGTGATGTCACCGTGGTTACTGTTGGGTAAGTTTAGGGACAGGGCGGGTATAGCCACAGGGGTTACTGACGGGTAGGTTTAGGGCCAGGGTGGGTATAGCCACAGGGGTTACTGACGGGTAGGTTTAGGGCGAGGGTGGGTATAGCCATAGGGGTTACTAACGGTTAAGTTTAGGGTTGTGGTGTGTTTGACCATAGAAAAGAGGTGTGCAAGTCTAAAAAAGAGAGTCAAAAGGGTAGCAAAATAAAGAGTAGAAAGATAGAAGAAAGAAATCTCAGAATTATGTCTCATTCAGTCCCTTCGGGTGCAGGGTATCCAAACGTTTAATCCATCTACTCTCGGCTCTCAGGCGTTCTTTCAGAGACCATAGTGGATTGGTTTGGAGCCCTGTGATTCGGAGGGAGTCGAGGCCATGAGCCAAAAAATGTTTAACCAGGAGCCTGCGTTTTTCTATTTTGTGTACTATATTGTGTGCGTGTTGGTATGCTCTCACTCTCAGTTCATTCTTGGTCTGGCCGACATACTGCTTTCGACATTTGAGACAGTATATGAGATAAATACAATTTACACTCTCATGTGACAGAGAACGAGACAACTTGAAAACCTGGCCATTAAATCTGTTCTTGACCCATCTCGATGGGATGAAATATTTGCACTTGCCTATCCGGCCTTTAGGCGAAGGAGTCGGGAGTTTGCTCTGTACTAAAACATCTAAGATATTTTTGTTCCTCCTATAGGCCGCGATAGGTTTATGGTGTTGTAGAAAATTTGTGGAAGTCAAGAACCGAGTAAAATTAGATTTAATGGCCTGGTTGAGCTGTATACTGAAGCACGAGTAATGTGTCACCAAAGGTATAATTTTATTCCTGTTTGTCGTGTCCGGGGCAGGCAGAGATTTAGGTGTGTCAAAAGATTTAAGTATATTTCTCAAGAAAGAGCGTGAGTATCCGCGTTGTCTCAAGGCCTTGAAAAGAGTGTTTGTTGCTGTAAAGAAAAATGTCTGTTCTGTGCAAATGCGTTTAAATCTGAGTAATTGTGACTTCACAATCCCCCTGAAAGTGTGTTTAGGGTGGAAACTGTGTTTATGTAAGAGTGAGTGTGTATCCGTCTCTTTAAAATATACTCTAAAATCCAGCTTTCCTGTGGAGAGGAAGTTGGGGCCCTTATAGGACACGACGTCCAGGAAATTGACCTCAGAATCATTAACTGTGAATTTGATCTTTATTGAGGTTTGGTGTGTATTCAGATGTTCAGTAAAAGTGACAAAATCAGCCATCGAGTGAGTCCAGACACCCCAGATGTCGTCCAGAAACCTATAATAGGCAAATGGTTTTTTCTCTGCTGAGGCTAAAGCAGACTCTTCCCAGTCCGCCATAAATATATTGGCGTACGAGGGGGCAAACTTTTTGCCCATTGCAGTGCCTTTTATTTGAAGATAAAATTTGGAGTCGAATTCGAAATCGTTTTTAGTTAAGTTAATCTCAAGCAGTTTTAAAATGTAATCATCAGGTCTTTTAGAATCAGGAAATTTTTTCATGAACTTTTTGACTGCCTCAAGGCCAACTTCTGTCTCAATGTTAGTATATAAACTATCGATATCAATTGTAAAGAGAATGGCGCTTGGAGGAATTTTTAATCTGCCAATTCTGGAAATAAAATCATATGTGTCTTTTAGATAACTGGGGTGTCTGATAGAAAGAGGGTTGAGAAAGTGCTCTAGATACTCAGCAACATAGTAAGTTTCACTGTTACAATCCGAGACGATAGGTCTTCCTGGAGGTATCTGAAAGGGGATACTCCAGCCCTTGGGTGCCTTATGTATTTTAGGTAATAAATAAAATCTTCTAGGCCTAGGTGGGCCGTCACCTATTAAATATTCCTTCTGAGCCCCATTAATGATTTTCTTCGAGCACATTTCTTCTAAAATTTCTCTTACTTCATCGATGGTCTCTGTATATATCGGTTCTTCAAGAGCCCGATAGTGGTCACTCACAGCTAGTTGTCTCTTAGCTTCATAAATATACTGATCTCTGTCTAGAATCACTGTAGAGTTACCTTTATCCGCCGGTTTTATGACGATATCTCTGTTCTTTTGTAAATCTAAAATAGCTTTCATCTCTCCCTTCGATAAGTTTCTGTTTTCTTTGATACCCCAATTGATGTGTTTGTATGCATATAAATCAGCTCTAATGATGTTTGATATTTCTTTGGGGAGGCTGGACAACACTGGCGACCAATCTGAGGCATGAGTAAAAGGGAGTTTCTTTTTCGAGATACTCTTCCCTTCAAAAAAGGTTTCTAGTTTCAGTCTGCGATGATACGTTTGAAGGTCTTTTAACAATTCTATTCTTTGTGTCTTAAAACCGTGCGGAGTAGGAATAAAAGAGAGTCCTTTCGTCAGCACTGAGGTTTGTTCTTCACTGAGAACCAGCGACCGCGAAAGGTTTATAATGAGTTTGTTGGAGCCACCTATTGGGCTTGTGCTGAACGGCAGTTTAACGCTGTCATCCAGAGTTCAAGGATGGCCCTCGCTGTCGCTGGTTTCCAGTGGACACCATCACCCTCAACGTGAAAGAGTGCTGACGGAAGTGCAGGTATGGAATTCAAGTGATTCTTTATATGAGTGTTCAAGTGCTCTAGTATACCCTGTTCCCCCTGGGGGAGGGTCCTCGAAAAGTTGATGAGAGGGAAAAGAATCTCTGTCCCAGGCATTCTTTTCTTTATAATACTGTACGCCTTCTGCAATTCAGTGGTGGCTGACATGCGGTATCTCTGTTGTCTGTTGTTAAGACCAAACGCAACAATCATTTTTTCTGGTACCGTCTCGAGTATAGCTTTCTCAATCAGCGTGCCCGCATGGTGAATCTTAGCCCCCGGGTAGCTTTCTACCTGCAGATCGGGGCAGTTGGACGCTGGGAACCTAGCTAAGTTTGAGTCACCGATTATGACGAATTTTTTGCTGATTTTAAGGTTCCAGTCTGTTAGTTTACGTTTCGTATTGATGTGTCGGTTAGGTAAACTCCCTGGAGTCAAGGGTAGCATGGGGATTTTCGTCGTCACCCTCAGTGTTTGAGGTGTAGTGGGTGGTGGTGCCTTGCGCATGCTGGTAAAGATGGGCGCAATTCTGGGCAATTCAGGTGATGAGTTTTCAGATGCTGTTTCCCGATGTTCCGACTCCCCGATCTGTTGCGCTGCTTCCTTTAAAAATTCATGTAAAAGTGCAGATGGCTCAAGATGTTGATCTGAGTGGTCAGAGAAGAGAAGGTCGCTGGAGTGAGTCGATCCCGTCTTTTGAAAGGGACAAGGATATGAGTCCTCCTCCCCATCAGGAGCCAGAAGGGCCACCACGGGTTCCTCCAACCGCTGGGGGCCGACGAAATCCATCTGTCGGTCCACCTCAGCAGGAACAGGAACCCATGTGGGCTCCTCCAGAGGGGGCAGGGTGTCCCTGCAGTGCTTCTCTTTACGGGTTTTTTTAGTTGCTCTTTGTTCGAGAGGAGGGAGTTCTGTTGCCTGTATGGGCTGGGACTCTATCTCTCGTGTGTTATCCGCCTCTTGAGTCAGAAGGGGTTCAACAGCCTGTATGGGCTGGAGTGTTTCTTGAAGGCCCACCGTGGGGACTTCCTCATTGAGCGGCCAATCCCCCCTGACTAATAAACCCGGAGAAGTCTGAATCTCAACAGTATGCGATGTAGTCTGAGTACGAATCAGTGAGTCAGTGGTGATTACACGTGGTAATGTTACTGTGGCACCTGCAACCTGTGTGGCAGTAGTGACAGGTATGCGTGTTACTTGTGGTGGTGAAACTGTGGTGCAAGCTGCCTGCGCGGTGGTAGCCACACCACTGGTGGACGCGTGTCCACCCCGTGTCACTACCTCCGCGTAGGTCGGTGCACATGCATTCTCAGTTCTGAGTGTAACCGAAGAGTGTGGCATTTCTGCCGTAATGAGAGCTTCCGCCTGCTCAATTGACTCTGGAGTGATTCGACTGTTAAAATTTCTATTAGCCCAGCCGGCAGCTATCTCAAATGCCTTTGGCCAATCATGGTGGTTGTTCTGTGTACGAACATTTTGTAGAGCTTCATCAATCAGAGTTTCGTAGTGTTGTTCTAGAATAAGTTGTGTGGTAAATGACCAATTTTTCGCATTGCCCTCAAGCATTGTTCTAACCTGCTCCCCAGGGAACGCTGGTCTGACTGTGTTTGTGAGCAGCCGCGTGAGTCGCTGGAAAGTGATGGGTTGGTTGTCGGTCACTTTAGTTGTTACCTTACTCAAATGATGTACCAATCTGATGATGTCATAAAAAGATTTGATCGTGTTTTTTAGTGCCGGCTGGGCTGGTATGTACTCATTGTTGTGTGTGAACCTTTGAGGCCTTTCCTCGGCTCTGTCATTTTCTCGAGGAAAGTAGCGTGAAATTCTATCTCTTTTTCTCTTCTGTGAGGTGACTTGTCTGTCCACTGAGATGTCAATGTCTCTGAATCTCTTCTCGTGATTAACAAAAGAAACTCTCTTGTTCTGTTGTCTATAGAAAGAGCGTGAGGGAAAATCACACACGGAGCTCCTCTTTTGAAATTGTGTTTGAGGTCTTGAATGTTGGCGGGTGAAGTGATTTTGCCGTCGAGGAGGAGAGTAATCCTCCTCAACGTAGTCTTCAAAAAATTCACGCTCAGCGTGTTCATCTTGTTCAACAAAAACAGGAGTTCTGTTTTGTGGTGCTGCCTCACGTCTCCCTCTATTATTATTTCTTCTACGCCCCTTTCTTCTAACGGGAGGCCTGTTTGGGCCCGCAACCGTCTCCTGGGGTACATGGTTACTGGGAAATCTGTCTGGACTTCTAACCAGTCTAAACTCTTCTTCATGGTATGCATCTCTGAATCTCTGAGAGGACCCCGGCCTTGGTCCTCTGGCTGTGTTTCTAAATTCCCAGATGTTCCGACCATTTCTGTGATCAAACATCTGAGAATTCCTAACTACATTTCTTCCCCTTTCTTTAGGAGTGGACTCTATCTCGTCTGCACGAAAACGTGCCCTTGTGTTTGGAGGAAAATAATGACTGTTTATTCTATTCAAAACTGGAGAACTGCTGGAGAGTCTGAGTCTGTTACGTGGAGTGCTTCTTTGTCTCACACGGCCTCTAAAGACATCCATCCTAACAGGATCTTGTGTAATCCCAAAAATAAATCAGAAAAATTAATTGTAAGTAATAAAAAAATAAAATAAAAAGGAGAACAAGCCTATCGCGACGTTTCGGTATACACAATACCTTCTTCAGGCAGGCTTGTATAAAAATACAAACAAAAATAGAAACAAAAGAAAATATATTATATATCTATACCACAAGATATTTTATAATATATATATATAATATATGTTCCTCTGTGAATCTGTTTAAATAGTTTTCTTTTTGAAATTCGATATTATAGAGTGATAGTCGTATCTGCACATTCACCGAGTGACTTGTGAGAGAGTGAGTGCGCGCTTTGCGCGCACCCTTATATAGACTGCAGTTGGGGGAAAAAAAAAAAACACGGCTGGAAGAGGTTCCAAACAATCAAAACAACATTCCAGGTCGGCGAACGGTCCGCAAACAAGCAGAAGGACAGGTGCACAGAGAGACCTCTGTGAAAATAGCTTTGATTAAAGAGTTAGACGATGTTTCAGTGTAAATAGGTCACTCTCTCCCCCCCGCGCCTCGGTCGAGCAAGAGTGGAGATACAATGAAGCAACACCGTCCACGAGGGAAAACGGCAATATAAAATCGATTTCTTGTTACAGTTATACGGAAATGGTATGTACATGTAGTTAAGGTGGTGTCTGATCATGTTGACGTGAAAATATTTTTGTATCTATATTGTACATGCTGTTATTAATTTTTAAAGTACTCCACTGATGCCGACGATATCGTATGACGTCATGACCATCGTTCGTCGCCTGGAATGTTGTTTTTTCCAAAAGTATCTTAGTCTTTTATAAAGGAGAATTAAGATGATATGAAATTGAAAGAATGAAGAGCACTCATAGCTTGTTTATCAGTGAGTATACTACTCAAGGACAGTGTAGAAAATATTCTAAAGGAGTTAAAAGGATTTAAATAAATTAGAAGTATAAGATAATCTTTTTAGTATTTTTAATTCTGGTGGTAATCAAATCTGCAAGATATTTTAGAGTGTAAATCAAATATGAGTGTCCAAATAATGAGGAAAGATAATTTTTAAGCTTTTCAGTTAAATATTTTTTATTTATTTAATGACAAAAGAATACAGAAATATCAATTTATGAAATATTTATTTATTTATTCGACAAACCTTCTCTTGGGTGAAATAATTTTGTCATATTTATTTGTATGTATATATTTATGAATACATTCACTTCACATGTCAGAAAAAAGCAGGGTTTTTTTTCCCTTTGGTACATCTTTTAAAATGAAAATAAATAAATCAAACTTTTGTAGTCATCTGTACTTCACTTTTTGAGTCATGTTTATCTACATTTCTTCTCTGTGTATGTAAATAACAAGATTCCTTTGTCCTCAAATCAGTGCTTATATACAACCTGCCTACAAACAACTGTTTTGTTGTTATTTTTTGATGATTTATAAAATATTTTCCAATACACTGTTCTACTTTGCTATAACCCAAAAGTTCTAGATCCCTTCATGATTTTTGTATAATGAGAAATATCATGAATAAAGGAAAGAAAAGAGTGACTCATGACTGAATATGACTTGCAAAACTTCTTCAACACTGTTTGCGATCCCACAGGAAAGATACGATAAGGGGGTACGCGCACTGCAAACAAGGCCCGACAAGGGTCAGCCCAAAGCTCAGAGACGAAGGCACTGGCTGGTTAGGGGAATGAAACGTCCAAGGTTCAAACCTAAGGTCTGAACCTGGTTGTGCTCGGTCCATTCGTCCACTGACCACTAAACGCCGATCCAAGCCAGGCCAAGCTCACAGACACGCACCCCCCGAGTAGTCCAGGGTTAGAGTGGTTAGGTTAAGGGCCGTGATGTCACCGTGGTTACTGTTGGGTAAGTTTAGGGACAGGGCGGGTATAGCCACAGGGGTTACTGACGGGTAGGTTTAGGGCCAGGGTGGGTATAGCCACAGGGGTTACTGACGGGTAGGTTTAGGGCGAGGGTGGGTATAGCCATAGGGGTTACTAACGGTTAAGTTTAGGGTTGTGGTGTGTTTGACCATAGAAAAGAGGTGTGCAAGTCTAAAAAAGAGAGTCAAAAGGGTAGCAAAATAAAGAGTAGAAAGATAGAAGAAAGAAATCTCAGAATTATGTCTCATTCAGTCCCCTCGGGTGCAGGGTATCCAAACGTTTAATCCATCTACTCTCGGCTCTCAGGCGTTCTTTCAGAGACCATAGTGGATTGGTTTGGAGCCCTGTGATTCGGAGGGAGTCGAGGCCATGAGCCAAAAAATGTTTAACCAGGAGCCTGCGTTTTTCTATTTTGTGTACTATATTGTGTGCGTGTTGGTATGCTCTCACTCTCAGTTCATTCTTGGTCTGGCCGACATACTGCTTTCGACATTTGAGACAGTATATGAGATAAATACAATTTACACTCTCATGTGACAGAGAACGAGACAACTTGAAAACCTGGCCATTAAATCTGTTCTTGACCCATCTCGATGGGATGAAATATTTGCACTTGCCTATCCGGCCTTTAGGCGAAGGAGTCGGGAGTTTGCTCTGTACTAAAACATCTAAGATATTTTTGTTCCTCCTATAGGCCGCGATAGGTTTATGGTGTTGTAGAAAATTTGTGGAAGTCAAGAACCGAGTAAAATTAGATTTAATGGCCTGGTTGAGCTGTATACTGAAGCACGAGTAATGTGTCACCAAAGGTATAATTTTATTCCTGTTTGTCGTGTCCGGGGCAGGCAGAGATTTAGGTGTGTCAAAAGATTTAAGTATATTTCTCAAGAAAGAGCGTGAGTATCCGCGTTGTCTCAAGGCCTTGAAAAGAGTGTTTGTTGCTGTAAAGAAAAATGTCTGTTCTGTGCAAATGCGTTTAAATCTGAGTAATTGTGACTTCACAATCCCCCTGAAAGTGTGTTTAGGGTGGAAACTGTGTTTATGTAAGAGTGAGTGTGTATCCGTCTCTTTAAAATATACTCTAAAATCCAGCTTTCCTGTGGAGAGGAAGTTGGGGCCCTTATAGGACACGACGTCCAGGAAATTGACCTCAGAATCATTAACTGTGAATTTGATCTTTATTGAGGTTTGGTGTGTATTCAGATGTTCAGTAAAAGTGACAAAATCAGCCATCGAGTGAGTCCAGACACCCCAGATGTCGTCCAGAAACCTATAATAGGCAAATGGTTTTTTCTCTGCTGAGGCTAAAGCAGACTCTTCCCAGTCCGCCATAAATATATTGGCGTACGAGGGGGCAAACTTTTTGCCCATTGCAGTGCCTTTTATTTGAAGATAAAATTTGGAGTCGAATTCGAAATCGTTTTTAGTTAAGTTAATCTCAAGCAGTTTTAAAATGTAATCATCAGGTCTTTTAGAATCAGGAAATTTTTTCATGAACTTTTTGACTGCCTCAAGGCCAACTTCTGTCTCAATGTTAGTATATAAACTATCGATATCAATTGTAAAGAGAATGGCGCTTGGAGGAATTTTTAATCTGCCAATTCTGGAAATAAAATCATATGTGTCTTTTAGATAACTGGGGTGTCTGATAGAAAGAGGGTTGAGAAAGTGCTCTAGATACTCAGCAACATAGTAAGTTTCACTGTTACAATCCGAGACGATAGGTCTTCCTGGAGGTATCTGAAAGGGGATACTCCAGCCCTTGGGTGCCTTATGTATTTTAGGTAATAAATAAAATCTTCTAGGCCTAGGTGGGCCGTCACCTATTAAATATTCCTTCTGAGCCCCATTAATGATTTTCTTCGAGCACATTTCTTCTAAAATTTCTCTTACTTCATCGATGGTCTCTGTATATATCGGTTCTTCAAGAGCCCGATAGTGGTCACTCACAGCTAGTTGTCTCTTAGCTTCATAAATATACTGATCTCTGTCTAGAATCACTGTAGAGTTACCTTTATCCGCCGGTTTTATGACGATATCTCTGTTCTTTTGTAAATCTAAAATAGCTTTCATCTCTCCCTTCGATAAGTTTCTGTTTTCTTTGATACCCCAATTGATGTGTTTGTATGCATATAAATCAGCTCTAATGATGTTTGATATTTCTTTGGGGAGGCTGGACAACACTGGCGACCAATCTGAGGCATGAGTAAAAGGGAGTTTCTTTTTCGAGATACTCTTCCCTTCAAAAAAGGTTTCTAGTTTCAGTCTGCGATGATACGTTTGAAGGTCTTTTAACAATTCTATTCTTTGTGTCTTAAAACCGTGCGGAGTAGGAATAAAAGAGAGTCCTTTCGTCAGCACTGAGGTTTGTTCTTCACTGAGAACCAGCGACCGCGAAAGGTTTATAATGAGTTTGTTGGAGCCACCTATTGGGCTTGTGCTGAACGGCAGTTTAACGCTGTCATCCAGAGTTCAAGGATGGCCCTCGCTGTCGCTGGTTTCCAGTGGACACCATCACCCTCAACGTGAAAGAGTGCTGACGGAAGTGCAGGTATGGAATTCAAGTGATTCTTTATATGAGTGTTCAAGTGCTCTAGTATACCCTGTTCCCCCTGGGGGAGGGTCCTCGAAAAGTTGATGAGAGGGAAAAGAATCTCTGTCCCAGGCATTCTTTTCTTTATAATACTGTACGCCTTCTGCAATTCAGTGGTGGCTGACATGCGGTATCTCTGTTGTCTGTTGTTAAGACCAAACGCAACAATCATTTTTTCTGGTACCGTCTCGAGTATAGCTTTCTCAATCAGCGTGCCCGCATGGTGAATCTTAGCCCCCGGGTAGCTTTCTACCTGCAGATCGGGGCAGTTGGACGCTGGGAACCTAGCTAAGTTTGAGTCACCGATTATGACGAATTTTTTGCTGATTTTAAGGTTCCAGTCTGTTAGTTTACGTTTCGTATTGATGTGTCGGTTAGGTAAACTCCCTGGAGTCAAGGGTAGCATGGGGATTTTCGTCGTCACCCTCAGTGTTTGAGGTGTAGTGGGTGGTGGTGCCTTGCGCATGCTGGTAAAGATGGGCGCAATTCTGGGCAATTCAGGTGATGAGTTTTCAGATGCTGTTTCCCGATGTTCCGACTCCCCGATCTGTTGCGCTGCTTCCTTTAAAAATTCATGTAAAAGTGCAGATGGCTCAAGATGTTGATCTGAGTGGTCAGAGAAGAGAAGGTCGCTGGAGTGAGTCGATCCCGTCTTTTGAAAGGGACAAGGATATGAGTCCTCCTCCCCATCAGGAGCCAGAAGGGCCACCACGGGTTCCTCCAACCGCTGGGGGCCGACGAAATCCATCTGTCGGTCCACCTCAGCAGGAACAGGAACCCATGTGGGCTCCTCCAGAGGGGGCAGGGTGTCCCTGCAGTGCTTCTCTTTACGGGTTTTTTTAGTTGCTCTTTGTTCGAGAGGAGGGAGTTCTGTTGCCTGTATGGGCTGGGACTCTATCTCTCGTGTGTTATCCGCCTCTTGAGTCAGAAGGGGTTCAACAGCCTGTATGGGCTGGAGTGTTTCTTGAAGGCCCACCGTGGGGACTTCCTCATTGAGCGGCCAATCCCCCCTGACTAATAAACCCGGAGAAGTCTGAATCTCAACAGTATGCGATGTAGTCTGAGTACGAATCAGTGAGTCAGTGGTGATTACACGTGGTAATGTTACTGTGGCACCTGCAACCTGTGTGGCAGTAGTGACAGGTATGCGTGTTACTTGTGGTGGTGAAACTGTGGTGCAAGCTGCCTGCGCGGTGGTAGCCACACCACTGGTGGACGCGTGTCCACCCCGTGTCACTACCTCCGCGTAGGTCGGTGCACATGCATTCTCAGTTCTGAGTGTAACCGAAGAGTGTGGCATTTCTGCCGTAATGAGAGCTTCCGCCTGCTCAATTGACTCTGGAGTGATTCGACTGTTAAAATTTCTATTAGCCCAGCCGGCAGCTATCTCAAATGCCTTTGGCCAATCATGGTGGTTGTTCTGTGTACGAACATTTTGTAGAGCTTCATCAATCAGAGTTTCGTAGTGTTGTTCTAGAATAAGTTGTGTGGTAAATGACCAATTTTTCGCATTGCCCTCAAGCATTGTTCTAACCTGCTCCCCAGGGAACGCTGGTCTGACTGTGTTTGTGAGCAGCCGCGTGAGTCGCTGGAAAGTGATGGGTTGGTTGTCGGTCACTTTAGTTGTTACCTTACTCAAATGATGTACCAATCTGATGATGTCATAAAAAGATTTGATCGTGTTTTTTAGTGCCGGCTGGGCTGGTATGTACTCATTGTTGTGTGTGAACCTTTGAGGCCTTTCCTCGGCTCTGTCATTTTCTCGAGGAAAGTAGCGTGAAATTCTATCTCTTTTTCTCTTCTGTGAGGTGACTTGTCTGTCCACTGAGATGTCAATGTCTCTGAATCTCTTCTCGTGATTAACAAAAGAAACTCTCTTGTTCTGTTGTCTATAGAAAGAGCGTGAGGGAAAATCACACACGGAGCTCCTCTTTTGAAATTGTGTTTGAGGTCTTGAATGTTGGCGGGTGAAGTGATTTTGCCGTCGAGGAGGAGAGTAATCCTCCTCAACGTAGTCTTCAAAAAATTCACGCTCAGCGTGTTCATCTTGTTCAACAAAAACAGGAGTTCTGTTTTGTGGTGCTGCCTCACGTCTCCCTCTATTATTATTTCTTCTACGCCCCTTTCTTCTAACGGGAGGCCTGTTTGGGCCCGCAACCGTCTCCTGGGGTACATGGTTACTGGGAAATCTGTCTGGACTTCTAACCAGTCTAAACTCTTCTTCATGGTATGCATCTCTGAATCTCTGAGAGGACCCCGGCCTTGGTCCTCTGGCTGTGTTTCTAAATTCCCAGATGTTCCGACCATTTCTGTGATCAAACATCTGAGAATTCCTAACTACATTTCTTCCCCTTTCTTTAGGAGTGGACTCTATCTCGTCTGCACGAAAACGTGCCCTTGTGTTTGGAGGAAAATAATGACTGTTTATTCTATTCAAAACTGGAGAACTGCTGGAGAGTCTGAGTCTGTTACGTGGAGTGCTTCTTTGTCTCACACGGCCTCTAAAGACATCCATCCTAACAGGATCTTGTGTAATCCCAAAAATAAATCAGAAAAATTAATTGTAAGTAATAAAAAAATAAAATAAAAAGGAGAACAAGCCTATCGCGACGTTTCGGTATACACAATACCTTCTTCAGGCAGGCTTGTATAAAAATACAAACAAAAATAGAAACAAAAGAAAATATATTATATATCTATACCACAAGATATTTTATAATATATATATATAATATATGTTCCTCTGTGAATCTGTTTAAATAGTTTTCTTTTTGAAATTCGATATTATAGAGTGATAGTCGTATCTGCACATTCACCGAGTGACTTGTGAGAGAGTGAGTGCGCGCTTTGCGCGCACCCTTATATAGACTGCAGTTGGGGGAAAAAAAAAAAACACGGCTGGAAGAGGTTCCAAACAATCAAAACAACATTCCAGGTCGGCGAACGGTCCGCAAACAAGCAGAAGGACAGGTGCACAGAGAGACCTCTGTGAAAATAGCTTTGATTAAAGAGTTAGACGATGTTTCAGTGTAAATAGGTCACTCTCTCCCCCCCGCGCCTCGGTCGAGCAAGAGTGGAGATACAATGAAGCAACACCGTCCACGAGGGAAAACGGCAATATAAAATCGATTTCTTGTTACAGTTATACGGAAATGGTATGTACATGTAGTTAAGGTGGTGTCTGATCATGTTGACGTGAAAATATTTTTGTATCTATATTGTACATGCTGTTATTAATTTTTAAAGTACTCCACTGATGCCGACGATATCGTATGACGTCATGACCATCGTTCGTCGCCTGGAATGTTGTTTTTTCCAAAAGTATCTTAGTCTTTTATAAAGGAGAATTAAGATGATATGAAATTGAAAGAATGAAGAGCACTCATAGCTTGTTTATCAGTGAGTATACTACTCAAGGACAGTGTAGAAAATATTCTAAAGGAGTTAAAAGGATTTAAATAAATTAGAAGTATAAGATAATCTTTTTAGTATTTTTAATTCTGGTGGTAATCAAATCTGCAAGATATTTTAGAGTGTAAATCAAATATGAGTGTCCAAATAATGAGGAAAGATAATTTTTAAGCTTTTCAGTTAAATATTTTTTATTTATTTAATGACAAAAGAATACAGAAATATCAATTTATGAAATATTTATTTATTTATTCGACAAACCTTCTCTTGGGTGAAATAATTTTGTCATATTTATTTGTATGTATATATTTATGAATACATTCACTTCACATGTCAGAAAAAAGCAGGGTTTTTTTTCCCTTTGGTACATCTTTTAAAATGAAAATAAATAAATCAAACTTTTGTAGTCATCTGTACTTCACTTTTTGAGTCATGTTTATCTACATTTCTTCTCTGTGTATGTAAATAACAAGATTCCTTTGTCCTCAAATCAGTGCTTATATACAACCTGCCTACAAACAACTGTTTTGTTGTTATTTTTTGATGATTTATAAAATATTTTCCAATACACTGTTCTACTTTGCTATAACCCAAAAGTTCTAGATCCCTTCATGATTTTTGTATAATGAGAAATATCATGAATAAAGGAAAGAAAAGAGTGACTCATGACTGAATATGACTTGCAAAACTTCTTCAACACTGTTTGCGATCCCACAGGAAAGATACGATAAGGGGGTACGCGCACTGCAAACAAGGCCCGACAAGGGTCAGCCCAAAGCTCAGAGACGAAGGCACTGGCTGGTTAGGGGAATGAAACGTCCAAGGTTCAAACCTAAGGTCTGAACCTGGTTGTGCTCGGTCCATTCGTCCACTGACCACTAAACGCCGATCCAAGCCAGGCCAAGCTCACAGACACGCACCCCCCGAGTAGTCCAGGGTTAGAGTGGTTAGGTTAAGGGCCGTGATGTCACCGTGGTTACTGTTGGGTAAGTTTAGGGACAGGGCGGGTATAGCCACAGGGGTTACTGACGGGTAGGTTTAGGGCCAGGGTGGGTATAGCCACAGGGGTTACTGACGGGTAGGTTTAGGGCGAGGGTGGGTATAGCCATAGGGGTTACTAACGGTTAAGTTTAGGGTTGTGGTGTGTTTGACCATAGAAAAGAGGTGTGCAAGTCTAAAAAAGAGAGTCAAAAGGGTAGCAAAATAAAGAGTAGAAAGATAGAAGAAAGAAATCTCAGAATTATGTCTCATTCAGTCCCCTCGGGTGCAGGGTATCCAAACGTTTAATCCATCTACTCTCGGCTCTCAGGCGTTCTTTCAGAGACCATAGTGGATTGGTTTGGAGCCCTGTGATTCGGAGGGAGTCGAGGCCATGAGCCAAAAAATGTTTAACCAGGAGCCTGCGTTTTTCTATTTTGTGTACTATATTGTGTGCGTGTTGGTATGCTCTCACTCTCAGTTCATTCTTGGTCTGGCCGACATACTGCTTTCGACATTTGAGACAGTATATGAGATAAATACAATTTACACTCTCATGTGACAGAGAACGAGACAACTTGAAAACCTGGCCATTAAATCTGTTCTTGACCCATCTCGATGGGATGAAATATTTGCACTTGCCTATCCGGCCTTTAGGCGAAGGAGTCGGGAGTTTGCTCTGTACTAAAACATCTAAGATATTTTTGTTCCTCCTATAGGCCGCGATAGGTTTATGGTGTTGTAGAAAATTTGTGGAAGTCAAGAACCGAGTAAAATTAGATTTAATGGCCTGGTTGAGCTGTATACTGAAGCACGAGTAATGTGTCACCAAAGGTATAATTTTATTCCTGTTTGTCGTGTCCGGGGCAGGCAGAGATTTAGGTGTGTCAAAAGATTTAAGTATATTTCTCAAGAAAGAGCGTGAGTATCCGCGTTGTCTCAAGGCCTTGAAAAGAGTGTTTGTTGCTGTAAAGAAAAATGTCTGTTCTGTGCAAATGCGTTTAAATCTGAGTAATTGTGACTTCACAATCCCCCTGAAAGTGTGTTTAGGGTGGAAACTGTGTTTATGTAAGAGTGAGTGTGTATCCGTCTCTTTAAAATATACTCTAAAATCCAGCTTTCCTGTGGAGAGGAAGTTGGGGCCCTTATAGGACACGACGTCCAGGAAATTGACCTCAGAATCATTAACTGTGAATTTGATCTTTATTGAGGTTTGGTGTGTATTCAGATGTTCAGTAAAAGTGACAAAATCAGCCATCGAGTGAGTCCAGACACCCCAGATGTCGTCCAGAAACCTATAATAGGCAAATGGTTTTTTCTCTGCTGAGGCTAAAGCAGACTCTTCCCAGTCCGCCATAAATATATTGGCGTACGAGGGGGCAAACTTTTTGCCCATTGCAGTGCCTTTTATTTGAAGATAAAATTTGGAGTCGAATTCGAAATCGTTTTTAGTTAAGTTAATCTCAAGCAGTTTTAAAATGTAATCATCAGGTCTTTTAGAATCAGGAAATTTTTTCATGAACTTTTTGACTGCCTCAAGGCCAACTTCTGTCTCAATGTTAGTATATAAACTATCGATATCAATTGTAAAGAGAATGGCGCTTGGAGGAATTTTTAATCTGCCAATTCTGGAAATAAAATCATATGTGTCTTTTAGATAACTGGGGTGTCTGATAGAAAGAGGGTTGAGAAAGTGCTCTAGATACTCAGCAACATAGTAAGTTTCACTGTTACAATCCGAGACGATAGGTCTTCCTGGAGGTATCTGAAAGGGGATACTCCAGCCCTTGGGTGCCTTATGTATTTTAGGTAATAAATAAAATCTTCTAGGCCTAGGTGGGCCGTCACCTATTAAATATTCCTTCTGAGCCCCATTAATGATTTTCTTCGAGCACATTTCTTCTAAAATTTCTCTTACTTCATCGATGGTCTCTGTATATATCGGTTCTTCAAGAGCCCGATAGTGGTCACTCACAGCTAGTTGTCTCTTAGCTTCATAAATATACTGATCTCTGTCTAGAATCACTGTAGAGTTACCTTTATCCGCCGGTTTTATGACGATATCTCTGTTCTTTTGTAAATCTAAAATAGCTTTCATCTCTCCCTTCGATAAGTTTCTGTTTTCTTTGATACCCCAATTGATGTGTTTGTATGCATATAAATCAGCTCTAATGATGTTTGATATTTCTTTGGGGAGGCTGGACAACACTGGCGACCAATCTGAGGCATGAGTAAAAGGGAGTTTCTTTTTCGAGATACTCTTCCCTTCAAAAAAGGTTTCTAGTTTCAGTCTGCGATGATACGTTTGAAGGTCTTTTAACAATTCTATTCTTTGTGTCTTAAAACCGTGCGGAGTAGGAATAAAAGAGAGTCCTTTCGTCAGCACTGAGGTTTGTTCTTCACTGAGAACCAGCGACCGCGAAAGGTTTATAATGAGTTTGTTGGAGCCACCTATTGGGCTTGTGCTGAACGGCAGTTTAACGCTGTCATCCAGAGTTCAAGGATGGCCCTCGCTGTCGCTGGTTTCCAGTGGACACCATCACCCTCAACGTGAAAGAGTGCTGACGGAAGTGCAGGTATGGAATTCAAGTGATTCTTTATATGAGTGTTCAAGTGCTCTAGTATACCCTGTTCCCCCTGGGGGAGGGTCCTCGAAAAGTTGATGAGAGGGAAAAGAATCTCTGTCCCAGGCATTCTTTTCTTTATAATACTGTACGCCTTCTGCAATTCAGTGGTGGCTGACATGCGGTATCTCTGTTGTCTGTTGTTAAGACCAAACGCAACAATCATTTTTTCTGGTACCGTCTCGAGTATAGCTTTCTCAATCAGCGTGCCCGCATGGTGAATCTTAGCCCCCGGGTAGCTTTCTACCTGCAGATCGGGGCAGTTGGACGCTGGGAACCTAGCTAAGTTTGAGTCACCGATTATGACGAATTTTTTGCTGATTTTAAGGTTCCAGTCTGTTAGTTTACGTTTCGTATTGATGTGTCGGTTAGGTAAACTCCCTGGAGTCAAGGGTAGCATGGGGATTTTCGTCGTCACCCTCAGTGTTTGAGGTGTAGTGGGTGGTGGTGCCTTGCGCATGCTGGTAAAGATGGGCGCAATTCTGGGCAATTCAGGTGATGAGTTTTCAGATGCTGTTTCCCGATGTTCCGACTCCCCGATCTGTTGCGCTGCTTCCTTTAAAAATTCATGTAAAAGTGCAGATGGCTCAAGATGTTGATCTGAGTGGTCAGAGAAGAGAAGGTCGCTGGAGTGAGTCGATCCCGTCTTTTGAAAGGGACAAGGATATGAGTCCTCCTCCCCATCAGGAGCCAGAAGGGCCACCACGGGTTCCTCCAACCGCTGGGGGCCGACGAAATCCATCTGTCGGTCCACCTCAGCAGGAACAGGAACCCATGTGGGCTCCTCCAGAGGGGGCAGGGTGTCCCTGCAGTGCTTCTCTTTACGGGTTTTTTTAGTTGCTCTTTGTTCGAGAGGAGGGAGTTCTGTTGCCTGTATGGGCTGGGACTCTATCTCTCGTGTGTTATCCGCCTCTTGAGTCAGAAGGGGTTCAACAGCCTGTATGGGCTGGAGTGTTTCTTGAAGGCCCACCGTGGGGACTTCCTCATTGAGCGGCCAATCCCCCCTGACTAATAAACCCGGAGAAGTCTGAATCTCAACAGTATGCGATGTAGTCTGAGTACGAATCAGTGAGTCAGTGGTGATTACACGTGGTAATGTTACTGTGGCACCTGCAACCTGTGTGGCAGTAGTGACAGGTATGCGTGTTACTTGTGGTGGTGAAACTGTGGTGCAAGCTGCCTGCGCGGTGGTAGCCACACCACTGGTGGACGCGTGTCCACCCCGTGTCACTACCTCCGCGTAGGTCGGTGCACATGCATTCTCAGTTCTGAGTGTAACCGAAGAGTGTGGCATTTCTGCCGTAATGAGAGCTTCCGCCTGCTCAATTGACTCTGGAGTGATTCGACTGTTAAAATTTCTATTAGCCCAGCCGGCAGCTATCTCAAATGCCTTTGGCCAATCATGGTGGTTGTTCTGTGTACGAACATTTTGTAGAGCTTCATCAATCAGAGTTTCGTAGTGTTGTTCTAGAATAAGTTGTGTGGTAAATGACCAATTTTTCGCATTGCCCTCAAGCATTGTTCTAACCTGCTCCCCAGGGAACGCTGGTCTGACTGTGTTTGTGAGCAGCCGCGTGAGTCGCTGGAAAGTGATGGGTTGGTTGTCGGTCACTTTAGTTGTTACCTTACTCAAATGATGTACCAATCTGATGATGTCATAAAAAGATTTGATCGTGTTTTTTAGTGCCGGCTGGGCTGGTATGTACTCATTGTTGTGTGTGAACCTTTGAGGCCTTTCCTCGGCTCTGTCATTTTCTCGAGGAAAGTAGCGTGAAATTCTATCTCTTTTTCTCTTCTGTGAGGTGACTTGTCTGTCCACTGAGATGTCAATGTCTCTGAATCTCTTCTCGTGATTAACAAAAGAAACTCTCTTGTTCTGTTGTCTATAGAAAGAGCGTGAGGGAAAATCACACACGGAGCTCCTCTTTTGAAATTGTGTTTGAGGTCTTGAATGTTGGCGGGTGAAGTGATTTTGCCGTCGAGGAGGAGAGTAATCCTCCTCAACGTAGTCTTCAAAAAATTCACGCTCAGCGTGTTCATCTTGTTCAACAAAAACAGGAGTTCTGTTTTGTGGTGCTGCCTCACGTCTCCCTCTATTATTATTTCTTCTACGCCCCTTTCTTCTAACGGGAGGCCTGTTTGGGCCCGCAACCGTCTCCTGGGGTACATGGTTACTGGGAAATCTGTCTGGACTTCTAACCAGTCTAAACTCTTCTTCATGGTATGCATCTCTGAATCTCTGAGAGGACCCCGGCCTTGGTCCTCTGGCTGTGTTTCTAAATTCCCAGATGTTCCGACCATTTCTGTGATCAAACATCTGAGAATTCCTAACTACATTTCTTCCCCTTTCTTTAGGAGTGGACTCTATCTCGTCTGCACGAAAACGTGCCCTTGTGTTTGGAGGAAAATAATGACTGTTTATTCTATTCAAAACTGGAGAACTGCTGGAGAGTCTGAGTCTGTTACGTGGAGTGCTTCTTTGTCTCACACGGCCTCTAAAGACATCCATCCTAACAGGATCTTGTGTAATCCCAAAAATAAATCAGAAAAATTAATTGTAAGTAATAAAAAAATAAAATAAAAAGGAGAACAAGCCTATCGCGACGTTTCGGTATACACAATACCTTCTTCAGGCAGGCTTGTATAAAAATACAAACAAAAATAGAAACAAAAGAAAATATATTATATATCTATACCACAAGATATTTTATAATATATATATATAATATATGTTCCTCTGTGAATCTGTTTAAATAGTTTTCTTTTTGAAATTCGATATTATAGAGTGATAGTCGTATCTGCACATTCACCGAGTGACTTGTGAGAGAGTGAGTGCGCGCTTTGCGCGCACCCTTATATAGACTGCAGTTGGGGGAAAAAAAAAAAACACGGCTGGAAGAGGTTCCAAACAATCAAAACAACATTCCAGGTCGGCGAACGGTCCGCAAACAAGCAGAAGGACAGGTGCACAGAGAGACCTCTGTGAAAATAGCTTTGATTAAAGAGTTAGACGATGTTTCAGTGTAAATAGGTCACTCTCTCCCCCCCGCGCCTCGGTCGAGCAAGAGTGGAGATACAATGAAGCAACACCGTCCACGAGGGAAAACGGCAATATAAAATCGATTTCTTGTTACAGTTATACGGAAATGGTATGTACATGTAGTTAAGGTGGTGTCTGATCATGTTGACGTGAAAATATTTTTGTATCTATATTGTACATGCTGTTATTAATTTTTAAAGTACTCCACTGATGCCGACGATATCGTATGACGTCATGACCATCGTTCGTCGCCTGGAATGTTGTTTTTTCCAAAAGTATCTTAGTCTTTTATAAAGGAGAATTAAGATGATATGAAATTGAAAGAATGAAGAGCACTCATAGCTTGTTTATCAGTGAGTATACTACTCAAGGACAGTGTAGAAAATATTCTAAAGGAGTTAAAAGGATTTAAATAAATTAGAAGTATAAGATAATCTTTTTAGTATTTTTAATTCTGGTGGTAATCAAATCTGCAAGATATTTTAGAGTGTAAATCAAATATGAGTGTCCAAATAATGAGGAAAGATAATTTTTAAGCTTTTCAGTTAAATATTTTTTATTTATTTAATGACAAAAGAATACAGAAATATCAATTTATGAAATATTTATTTATTTATTCGACAAACCTTCTCTTGGGTGAAATAATTTTGTCATATTTATTTGTATGTATATATTTATGAATACATTCACTTCACATGTCAGAAAAAAGCAGGGTTTTTTTTCCCTTTGGTACATCTTTTAAAATGAAAATAAATAAATCAAACTTTTGTAGTCATCTGTACTTCACTTTTTGAGTCATGTTTATCTACATTTCTTCTCTGTGTATGTAAATAACAAGATTCCTTTGTCCTCAAATCAGTGCTTATATACAACCTGCCTACAAACAACTGTTTTGTTGTTATTTTTTGATGATTTATAAAATATTTTCCAATACACTGTTCTACTTTGCTATAACCCAAAAGTTCTAGATCCCTTCATGATTTTTGTATAATGAGAAATATCATGAATAAAGGAAAGAAAAGAGTGACTCATGACTGAATATGACTTGCAAAACTTCTTCAACACTGTTTGCGATCCCACAGGAAAGATACGATAAGGGGGTACGCGCACTGCAAACAAGGCCCGACAAGGGTCAGCCCAAAGCTCAGAGACGAAGGCACTGGCTGGTTAGGGGAATGAAACGTCCAAGGTTCAAACCTAAGGTCTGAACCTGGTTGTGCTCGGTCCATTCGTCCACTGACCACTAAACGCCGATCCAAGCCAGGCCAAGCTCACAGACACGCACCCCCCGAGTAGTCCAGGGTTAGAGTGGTTAGGTTAAGGGCCGTGATGTCACCGTGGTTACTGTTGGGTAAGTTTAGGGACAGGGCGGGTATAGCCACAGGGGTTACTGACGGGTAGGTTTAGGGCCAGGGTGGGTATAGCCACAGGGGTTACTGACGGGTAGGTTTAGGGCGAGGGTGGGTATAGCCATAGGGGTTACTAACGGTTAAGTTTAGGGTTGTGGTGTGTTTGACCATAGAAAAGAGGTGTGCAAGTCTAAAAAAGAGAGTCAAAAGGGTAGCAAAATAAAGAGTAGAAAGATAGAAGAAAGAAATCTCAGAATTATGTCTCATTCAGTCCCCTCGGGTGCAGGGTATCCAAACGTTTAATCCATCTACTCTCGGCTCTCAGGCGTTCTTTCAGAGACCATAGTGGATTGGTTTGGAGCCCTGTGATTCGGAGGGAGTCGAGGCCATGAGCCAAAAAATGTTTAACCAGGAGCCTGCGTTTTTCTATTTTGTGTACTATATTGTGTGCGTGTTGGTATGCTCTCACTCTCAGTTCATTCTTGGTCTGGCCGACATACTGCTTTCGACATTTGAGACAGTATATGAGATAAATACAATTTACACTCTCATGTGACAGAGAACGAGACAACTTGAAAACCTGGCCATTAAATCTGTTCTTGACCCATCTCGATGGGATGAAATATTTGCACTTGCCTATCCGGCCTTTAGGCGAAGGAGTCGGGAGTTTGCTCTGTACTAAAACATCTAAGATATTTTTGTTCCTCCTATAGGCCGCGATAGGTTTATGGTGTTGTAGAAAATTTGTGGAAGTCAAGAACCGAGTAAAATTAGATTTAATGGCCTGGTTGAGCTGTATACTGAAGCACGAGTAATGTGTCACCAAAGGTATAATTTTATTCCTGTTTGTCGTGTCCGGGGCAGGCAGAGATTTAGGTGTGTCAAAAGATTTAAGTATATTTCTCAAGAAAGAGCGTGAGTATCCGCGTTGTCTCAAGGCCTTGAAAAGAGTGTTTGTTGCTGTAAAGAAAAATGTCTGTTCTGTGCAAATGCGTTTAAATCTGAGTAATTGTGACTTCACAATCCCCCTGAAAGTGTGTTTAGGGTGGAAACTGTGTTTATGTAAGAGTGAGTGTGTATCCGTCTCTTTAAAATATACTCTAAAATCCAGCTTTCCTGTGGAGAGGAAGTTGGGGCCCTTATAGGACACGACGTCCAGGAAATTGACCTCAGAATCATTAACTGTGAATTTGATCTTTATTGAGGTTTGGTGTGTATTCAGATGTTCAGTAAAAGTGACAAAATCAGCCATCGAGTGAGTCCAGACACCCCAGATGTCGTCCAGAAACCTATAATAGGCAAATGGTTTTTTCTCTGCTGAGGCTAAAGCAGACTCTTCCCAGTCCGCCATAAATATATTGGCGTACGAGGGGGCAAACTTTTTGCCCATTGCAGTGCCTTTTATTTGAAGATAAAATTTGGAGTCGAATTCGAAATCGTTTTTAGTTAAGTTAATCTCAAGCAGTTTTAAAATGTAATCATCAGGTCTTTTAGAATCAGGAAATTTTTTCATGAACTTTTTGACTGCCTCAAGGCCAACTTCTGTCTCAATGTTAGTATATAAACTATCGATATCAATTGTAAAGAGAATGGCGCTTGGAGGAATTTTTAATCTGCCAATTCTGGAAATAAAATCATATGTGTCTTTTAGATAACTGGGGTGTCTGATAGAAAGAGGGTTGAGAAAGTGCTCTAGATACTCAGCAACATAGTAAGTTTCACTGTTACAATCCGAGACGATAGGTCTTCCTGGAGGTATCTGAAAGGGGATACTCCAGCCCTTGGGTGCCTTATGTATTTTAGGTAATAAATAAAATCTTCTAGGCCTAGGTGGGCCGTCACCTATTAAATATTCCTTCTGAGCCCCATTAATGATTTTCTTCGAGCACATTTCTTCTAAAATTTCTCTTACTTCATCGATGGTCTCTGTATATATCGGTTCTTCAAGAGCCCGATAGTGGTCACTCACAGCTAGTT